>NC_133617.1:366766643-366889143 GCF_048593235.1 Sminthopsis crassicaudata
AGGAAGGAAGGAAGGAAGGAAGGAAGGAAGGAGGGAAGGAAGGAAGGAAGGAAGGAAGGAAGGAAGGAAGGAAGGAAGGAAGGAAGGAGGGAAGGAAGGAAGGAGGGAGGGAAGGAAGGAGGGAGGGAAGGAAGGAAGGAGGGAAGGAAGGAAGGAAGGAAGGAAGGAAGGAAGGAAGGAGGGAAGGAAGGAAGGAAGGAAGGAAGGAAGGAAGGAAGGAAGGAAGGAAGGAAGGAAGGAAGGAAGGAAGGAAGGAAGGAAGGAGGGAAGGAAGGAAGGAAGGAGGGAAGGAAGGAAGGAAGGAAGGAAGGAAGGAAGGAAGGAAGGAAGGAAGGAAGGAGGGAAGGAAGGAAGGAAGGAAGGAAGGAAGGAAGGAAGGAAGGAAGGAAGGAGTAAAAAAAGAAAGATTGAGTCCTTAATGTCAGAATTGCACGCAAGTCTAAGTAGAAGAAATATTTTAGTCAATCCTCTAATTCAGTCCAAGAGACTGGAGCTTACTAGGTCTACTTGTCCTCTGCTTTTCTGGGTTGTCCTGATACTCTTCTTGTTTTTTCTCTTACCTATCTGATGGTTCCTTTTCAGTTCTTTTCTTTTGATCATCAGTATCATAATCCCTAATTGTGGGAATAACACAAGGCTCTACCCTGGGTCCTCTTTTTTCTAAACACTCCAATTATTTCATCAGGATAGTAGATCTAAATACCATGTCTATGTATTGTCTCTAGATTCCCAGGTGTATATATAGCCAGCCCTTATTTCAATCTTGAGCTCTAGTTGAATATCACCAACTGTCATTTGGATATGAATGGATGTCCTGTAAATATCTAAAACTTCCTTAAAATATTCAAAAGAGAAATCATAGTATTTTTATAATAGAACACATCTCTTTTCCAAACTTTTCTATTTTTAGACATGGCTTTCTTTCCAATCACCCAGCTTTATAACCTCAATGTCACCCTTAGTTCCTCACTCTTCCTCAATTCATATATTCATTTATTTTCTACATTATCTTATAATTTCTACCTCCGCATATCTCATGTTCATCTTTTTATTTCCACTCAGCCATCAGTCTATTTCAGGGCCATTGCATTAGCCTCCTAATTAAGTTCTCTGTCTCAAGTCTTGCACCACTGCCATTTATCCTCCACAGAGCTACTAGTGATTTTTCCAAAACACAATTCTGATCATGTTATCCTATGACTTAAATAAGCTCCACTAAAATTTCCTGGGATCAAATATAAATGTCTCTGTTTTTCATTAACAGTCCTTCACAACTTGGCCCCAACCAGAATTTCTTGCCTTATTATAAATTACTATTCTTTATGTATGCTTTTGTTGTTATTGTTTAGTCATTTTTCAGTTATGTCCAACTCTCTATGACCCTATTTGGGGTTTTCTTGGCAAAGATACTAGAATAGTTTACTCCCTTCCTTTTCCCAGCTCATTTTACAAATGAGAAACCTGGGATCAAATATGGTTAAATGACTTGTCCAGAGTCACACAGTTACTAAGTGTCTAAGGTTAGATCTAAAGTCAGAAAGATAATTCTTCCTGAATCACCTATCTGCTATAGTCCAGCAAACTGGTTCTCTAAGAGTTCCTTAATTATGGTACTTCATAACTCTCTGGCTTTGTTCATCCATGGACTTCCCTCCCTCCTCCCTTCCATGGCTCAGAATCCTTTATTTAATAGCTTCAAAATTTATTTCAAATATTCCTTTTCTTCTGAAGCCTTTCTGGATTCCCCTCTATGTTCTCTTCCCTAAAATACCTAGTCATCTACTTTGAATATATTCTATATGCATTCCCATGTATATATATAATTGTCTCTCCCTTTTAAAATGTAAGCTCCTTAAGAAAAGGCACTATTTCACTTTTGTCTTTGTGTCTCTAACACCTAAGTCACTAACATGTATGTAGAAGTCACCTAATAAATATTTGTTTATTGACTGATTAACATAGGAAGGAGGGAGGAAGAATGTTAAAGAATTTGTAACTTATTGCAGATGACCTAAAAATATATATGAACAGAACATGCTGGGAACTCAGGAGTAATATCATCTTAGGTTTTCATAGGTACTTTCCAGTTTACAAAGTGCTTTTACACACTTTAATTCATTTGATCCTCATAAAAATCTTGTGAAATACTTATGATGGCTTAAGTATTATTATCCACATTTTACAGATCAGGAAACTGACCCTCATTTAGAATAAGCAATTTACTAACAATCATGTAGCTAGTAAGTGGTAGATGCTGTATTAGAATCTAGACCACCAAATTTCAATTCTCTTTTTCCTCTGTAATATAACATTTGATCATTTCTCTCTCTTTTGGACCCAACTTCTTCCCTCAAGTTCAAGGGCAAGATTGCCCAGGCAAACCACATTTGTCAATCTCTCTTTCCTGCCAGAGCCAAAGGGATATCAGCAGTATTGCTATAAGAACCACCAATGATGCAGAGCCATTGATTTCTGAATCGATAAAAATGTTTCCTTGTTGAGCTGGGAATATATCACAGGCTGTTAGTTTTAGCTTAATGCTATCTAGTGACTTGGAGCGTACTGTGCTGGATCCTACTGGGTATACCTGCTGCTCTCTGGGAATGGTAACGACTTTGAAAATGGGAACTCCTTCAGGCTGACATGGTACCATTTAGCATAACTGGGCTTGAGTGACATCTACTAAGAAAGCCAGACTAATCCTTTGGCACCAACACTGGACCCATTCCAGAAAGCCAAAACCATAGCTAAGTGAAAATGAAAAGTGAAAAAGATCAAGTTCCCAGCAAGTTCCCAAGAAAGAATTTTTCAGTACTTTGGAGAGTTCTGAACCTGAATATATTTCTGTGGGTGACTGACATCTACATTAACCAATTTTATAGCTTCAAAAATACCTAAAACCACGCAGCATGGGATTCAAGGCTTACCACAGCCTGGCCCCAGCATTTTTGACCCATTTGCCCCACTGCTTCCAACACATACTTGGCTGCAGTCAAATAGCAGGCAAATATGTGACGCTCCTGATATCATCACTGATAGCCAGAGAGAATCTGGGCTCACATGAGAAATAAAAGGAGCAAAGTACCCTTCTGGGAGGCTGAGTTCTCTCACATTTAATGGAAAGGAATCGGCTTGAGCAAGACTTTGAGCCAAATTGCCACATGTTTTTTGGGGTTTTTTGTTTTTGTTTTTGTTTTTGTTTTGGGGGGGGGTTGGCTTTATTTTGTTACTTCTTTGCTGTGGACTGCCCTCCTAACCCTGATCATCCTTTTTGCTAATTAGTGCCCCAGTCATGAGAAAGATAGAATGGGAAAGTGTGAATGTCCAGTGTAGTTCTCCTCCCTACACAAAAAAAATTTCAAAGTCCATATCCTGCATAAGATGGGACTGTAGCATCATCATTATAGTCAAAGAATAGCATTTCAACATAGGGCCCTGGGGGGTAAAAAAGAAAACTGGACTGAGGCTGGGGTTTTAATCAGGATTGCCACAACATCTATTGTGTTGTATCCATGTATATCCATGGGCAAATTACTTAACCTCTCTGATCTTGCGCTTCTTCATCAGGAAAATGGGAATAATGACACATGTTCTGCCTACCTCAGAATATAGTTGGGAGAAAAGTAATTGAAACCATTAGAATATGAGTTCTTAATATTCTGTTTGAAATATTAAAGTGGAACCAGAAAACACAGGAAGTAGCAGAGAGGCAAATTTTGGTTTGGTATGGTGTTAGAAAAATAGTACTAGCATAGTAGTAGTACTAGTAGTAATAATTATAGTAGTACTAGGAGTAGTATTAGTAGTAACACTAATAGATAGCATTTTTATACACTTTAAGGTTTGCAATTTGCTCCTTGTATTACCTAATTCAATCCTCACAATAATCCTATGCTGTTATTATCCCCATTTTTACAAATAGGGGTGTATCCAGGTCGCATAACTAATTCATACCTCAGGAGCAGATCTCTAACTTGAATTCCAGTGCTCTATCCACTTGTTCAAATGCTAAACAAACTGCCTCTCGATGAGGCAAATTCCCCTTCCACTAAAGGTCTTCTAATGAAAGTTAGATGTTAATCAGGTCATAAATATTAGTTAAGTGTTTATTATTATGCTAAATACTGTGCTAAGTGCAAAAACAGAGAAAGGCAAAAGCTAATCTTCTCAAGAAGCTCACAACTGATCAACTCTGATGGAGGTTCATTTCAACAATGAGGTCAGGCAAATTCCAATAGATTTGTGATGGAGAGAGCCATCTGTACACACAAAAAGGGCTGTGGGGACTGAGTATCGATCACTACATAGTATTTTCACTTTGTTGTTGTTGCTGTTTGTTTGCATTTTGGTTTTTTTTTCTCTTTTTTTCCTTTTTGATCTGATTTTTCTTGCAATATGTTAATTGTAGAAATATGTACAGAAGAATTGCACATGTTAACATATATTGGATTACTTGCTGTCTAAGGAAAGGGATGAGGGGAAGGGTGGGAGAAAAAAATTTGGAACACAAGATTTTGCAAGGGTAAATCTTGAAAACTATCTTTATATATATTTTGGAAATAAAAAGCTATTATTTTAAAAAATAGAAGCTCACATCTGAGGGGGAGACAACATGCTAACATCTATGTACAAACAAGCTATATACAGAATAAACTGGAAATAATCAACAGATGTCCTTTGTAAGATGGTGGTATAAAACTCAAATAGAAACAGATAGTTGGGGGATTGAATATTGTTTTAGAAAACCACAAATTAACATTATTATATTTCTAATATATTTTGTTAAACATTTCCCAAATTCACTTTAATCTGGTTTAGTCTGTGTGACAGGAAGACAAGGACTTTGACATGTCTGTTGTAAGAGTTGTTGAAGGTACACATTATGTGATGAACCAAAAGTCTTCTGATGTCCTTTCCAAACTCTAAGACTGGGCAGAGAAAAACCAAATACTTGGCCAACAGTAGGCCATAAAATAAAAGAAGAAACTCAAAGAACCAGGGGATTGTTAGTGATTGAAATGACGGCAAGAGATCAGTCTCCTAATTTTACAGATAAGGAAACTGAAGCCCTAGGTGGTGATGCCTCCTTTCTTTCACAAGGATACTTATTTAGTCAAAGGTAAAGCCAGGTTTCAGATTTACTGAGTATTAGATTTGGAAGAGACTTTGGAAATCCTCTAGCCAAGGCATTCTTAACTTTGGGTTCAGGGTCAGTGGATGGATTTCAGGGAATCCATGAACTTGGCTGGAGAAAAAAACAAAATCTTTATTTTCACTAATTGAAATTTAGCATTTTCTTCAGGAACAAAAAATTATTCTGAGAAGATACCAGAGATTCTACCAGACAGTCAAAGGAATCCATGACGCAAAATGTTAAAAACCCTTGACCCAGTCCTTTTTTTGCCTTCCTTACAAATAGCATAAATACAGAGTTCACAAAAAGTTAAATGACTTGCCCACCATTACATAGATAGTAAATTCTAGAGTCTTTTGCTTTCCTCCGCAGGAGTTCTAATTTTAGTCTCCCACACTCTTCTCAAAGGGGAAATATAGAAGATAGAATTATAGTGGAAATTATTATAACCCAAGCAAATAAAAATGTATCATCGGAATGCTATCTCTTCTGAAGTCCTATTCTGGTACCTAAACTTGGCATAGAAGTATCTAGGAGCCAGAGAAGAAGAACATATGCTCAGGCAAATATAATCTGGCTTAATATGGAAAGGAGGAAGAGCTGCACATGCTATTAGAGCCCCCCACTTACCCCATCTTCACTGCCCACAACCCCATGTACAAGAGGGATGAGAAGGCTTACATGAATCTTACAGCCACAGCCAGATCTCAAGGTCCTGCTCAATACAGGTTAACATCATAGTCTTATCTGAATTGGCCAAGGTCCACATGGGAAAAAGTGAAAGAACAACTAGTAAAAAAAAAAAAAAAAAAAAAAAAAAAAAAAAAAAAAAAAAAAACTCCAAGGAATGAGCTGAATTGGAAGAAAAAACATGAATCAGAACTGGGAAAACACAGAGAAAAACTGTTAGATAGAAGAGAGAATTCATCAAAGAAAAAGAGAGAAAGAAAAGAAAAATCTGATAGATCTTCACCCTGTTCTTCATCAAGCTCTGATTTTTTTTAGCAGTTATTCAAATTCAGAAGGTGAAGTTAAGAAAAGAGGGGGGAAGAAGTATTGTTCACATAGATCTTCATAATGCTACAATCAGAATCTGAGTCATATAATAAGGACAGTATTAAAAAGAAAAAAGAAAAAAATTGAAAGATGAGCATGAGAGAGAAAAAAATAAAAAGCCTGAGCAAGAAAAGAAGATAAATTCTGAAGATAAATCGGTATTATCTGAATCTTTATCAGAACTAGATCATGTAAAAGTGGCACAAGCAAAGAAAAAGAAAAACAGTGAGAAAGAAATGAGAAAAAAAACAGAAAGGACAAGAGAAGCACACAAAAAAAAAGAAAAGAAAAGAAAAGAAAAAAGAAGAAGAAGAAGAAGAAGAAGAAGAAGAAGAAGAAGAAGAAGAAGAAGAAGAAGAAGAAGAAGAAGAAGAAGAAGAAGAAGAAGAAGAAGAAGAAGAAGAAGAAGAAGAAGAAGAAGAAGAAGAAGAAGAAGAAGAAGAAGAAGAAGAAGAAGAAGAAGAAGAAGAAGAAGAAGAAGAAGAAGAAGAAGAAGAAGAAGAAGAAGAAGAAGAAGAAGAAGAAGAAGAAGAAGAAGAAGAAAAGAAGAAGGCCATTGGATCAGATCCAGAGTCGGCATAACTCAACAATTCTTGAGACCTCCCTGCCAGAAAGTGTAATGTCTAAAGGAAACTTCAACTATGAAATTTAAGGCTTCTGCTACCCAAATATATGAATGCACCTGTGTTTTTAGACCTTAAAATTGCTGGCCTGACAAGGCTATGATTGTTGCCTGTTGCTTATTACATGGGATACATACATTCACTTTCTTTGGTTTGATTTTTCTCCCCAGAAGGTAATATACTCAGGCCCAACTAGTATTTAAGAAATTAGGAAATAAAGTAAAATCTTTTAGATAATAAATATATATTTTTAATTGTCAATAGTATTTTATTTTTTCCAAATGCATATAAAGATAGTTTTCCATATACCTTTTTGTAAGACTTTTGTTGAAATTTTTCTCCCTTCCTCCCTTGCCTCCCCTTTCCCAAAGACAGCAAATAACCTGATATAGATTAAATATGTGTAATTCTTTTAAATATATTTCCATATCTGTCATGTTGTGCAAGAAAAATCAGGACAAAAGGGAAAGAAAAAAAAAGGTGAAAATAGTATGCTTCAATCCTCATTCAGTCTCCATAGTTCTTTCTCTGCATGTAGATAACAGTTTCTACAACAAGTCTATTGGAATTGTCGATGTGGGATCACTACATTGTTGAGAAGAGCCATGTCCATCACAAGTGACCACATAATCTTATTATTGTGTACAATGTTCCTTTGATTCTGCTCACTTCACTCAGCATTAGTTTATGTAAGCCTTTCTAGGCTTTTCTAAAATTAGCCTGTTCAACCTTTCTTAAAGAATAGTACTTTTCCATTACATTCATGTAACCATAATTTTTTCAGCCATTCCCAATTGATGGACATACACTCAATTTCCAGTTCCTTGCCACTACAAAAAAAGACGGCTAGAAACATTTTTGCACACACGGGTCCTTTCCCCTTTTTTTATGATCTCTTTGGGATACAGATCCCATAGAGACAATGCTGGATCAAAGGGTGTGCATAGATTTATATGTAGTCTGTTGGGCACAGTTCCAAATGCTGTCTAGAATGTTGGATCATTTCACAACTTTACCAATACTGTATTAATATCTCAGTTTTCCCACATCCCATCAAACATTTATAATTATATTTTCATTTCAGTTTAGTCAATCTGAGAAGTGTAAAATGGTACCTCAGAATTGTCTTAATTTGTAATTCTCTAATCTGTAGTGATTTAGTGCATTTTTCATATGATGAGAAGTGGCTTTAATTTCTTCATTTGAAAATTATCTATTCATATCCTTTGGGGAATGATTTATATTCTTATAAATTTGAATCACTTCTCTATATATTTTAAAAATGAGGCCTTTATCAGAAACACTGGCTGTAAAAAAACATTTTCCCACTTTTTGCTTCTCTTCTAATCTTGGTTGCATTGGTTTTGTTTGTGCAAAAGCTTTTAAATTTAATGTAATCAAAATTATCCATTTTGCATTTTGTAATGTTCCCTAGATCTTCTTTCATCATAAATTTCTTCCTTCTCCACAGATCCAACAGACAGACTATCCCTTGCTCTCCTAATTTGCTTATAGTTAATACCCTTTATGTCTAAATCACAAATCTATTTCTATCTTGATATAAGATGATTGCTGTTGGTCAATGTCTACTTTCTGTCATGCTATTTTCCAATTTCCCCAGCAATTTTTGTCAAATATTGAATTCTTATCCCAGAAACTGGAGTCTTTGGATTTATCAAATACTAGATTACCAGTCATTGACTATTATGTCTTATGTACCTAACCTATTCCACTGATTCACTACTCTATTTCTTAGCCAGTGCCCAATGGTTTTGATGGTCACTGTTTTATAATATAGTTCATCCCAGTCCATTATAGAACTCAAGCAGTGGTAGCTTATTGTATCTAGCTTTCAGCTCATCATCACCTGCAGTTGCCTTACAGGGCCAGACCAAATGATTTCTAGGACCTTGTACAACCCTCAGGCCTTACATTACTCATGGGCAGGATGTCTCTCATCCCTGGCCTAGGGAATAGAGTGGGATGGGTAGGGGATTGCTATTATTTTACCTAGCTGAATAGTATGCTTTTTTATCCTTAAACATCCTATCTATTTGACCAGGATAGACAGTGTGCTTCTTAGGGAGACTAGGAATTGATAGTGAATAAGGTATTCTGGAGCTCTACTATCTGCTAGCTACTTCAAGTAGCAAAGAAAGATAGCACTTGGCAGCATGAGTAAGCTCCAAAACCTAGGAAATATACCTCCATTTCAATCTTTTTAATATTTTTAGCAGTAGAATATTACATAATTTGAATTAATTTTCATTACACTTTGGAGAGAATCACTTCATACACTGGGATTTTTTGGTATAAGTAGCTAAAATGTTCTGAAATATTTTGCATGTTTTATACTAGTTTAACTAGCTAAATAAATTACATTATAACCAATGACCATTTTTATGCATTATGTTCTGGTTGCATTGTTTCAAGTATTGTAATTCCTTATTTTTGCTATAATAAGTTCATTAGCTATTTAATTGAATACTTGCTGAAAATATTTAGCATGTAAAAATCAAGGTTTGTTTTTTTATATATATTTAATAACTTTATATTGAAGCTAAGTTGCTACGAACAAATTAAGTGGCAGTCTAGTATGTTATATGTCTTGTTACATAAAACAACTGCCAGAATCTTAGTAAATATACCATTGAAAAAGTTTGTTGTCTCTATATATTAATATTGACAAGTCAGGGATTAAAATAAAGTAAGAATGATATGATTGCTATTCTTATGGCATATTTTACTAAGATTGGATGCCTCAAATGTCTGCTGCTGAATTATGTTTACCAGTGATGTTAAAAGGAACCAATAAGTCATTTTTATTTCACACTTTTATAATAAGTTACATAAAATATAATTTACTGTCCATTGTGCCTGTTATAAAAGGTGTTCCAACTGTAGTATCTTAATGTACAGAATATTTTGGTGTGATAAGAGACTGAATAAATGGCTATTTTTTTTAAAAGCTGTGTTCATTTCAGTTCTTTTTGTGTATCACAGAGAAAATGGAAAACCAGAAAACACTTGGGAGATCAATTGCATAACAGCCCCTCTGTATCTCCAACTGTCCAGCAGTGAGCGAACAGGTTTCTTAAAAGATATTTTGCGTCCTCTAATAACACCATGCATCAGATCATTAAGTATGTTTCATCTTTAGAGCTGTAGACACTTAATCATTTCTTGAAATGGCTATGATGCTGGCACCAACCAAGAGATAGGACATTTAAGAATGACATTTTATATACAAATTAACCATTTCTGAAAGTGGTCTTCTGTAACAAAAATGTTTAAAAAAGATAAGTATAGGATATTATTTGTATTACTATAAAAGTACTGATTTTAATATGTATTTTTAAAAATCCCCTTTTTTGTTAGCTGTCTTATGTTCAAATTATTTTGGCCAAGCTTTGCAGACTTGTCCAGGAACAGTAATCATTAATGCCAGATATGTTGGTTTTATTTGCCTTGGGTATTTATGTATTACCTGGGACAATCATTATTTTTGTGTTGCACTGCAGTGTTAACTATCAAGAAAACAAGTCAGACAATTTTATTGTTTATCTGATTACTATCTTTAATAGTCTTTCAATAAAAGGTACAGGAAGAAAAAAAAAGAAAGAAAGGATTAGTATGGCAGTTTAGTGGTGAGTTGTCCATCCATGATTTTTAGACCAGCTTAACTAAGTCCCAAGAGGCTTCTCAGCAGGTTGACCACAGGGTGATGAGTGTTTTGGCCAGTTGTGAGGACTATCTATTAAGGAACAGAGGGATTGTAGTTTGCATCAGTGATGGGAATACCCATGGTGATTTAACCAGAGATCCTTAGTCAGGATAATTGTTAATTGTTCTTTCAGTGAATACTTGCCTTTACTTTTGCTTCCTCAAATTTGTAGAAATAATAAAAGTTATACTACACGAGATCAGGCCAAAATATAAACAGGTTCAATGAGGTTTGAATGTATTTACTGATTAAACAATTAATTGCAATATAATCAGGGATATACTGTTAAGTGTTCAATAATTGACTTCTTGTGGGGAGAAATGTCAGCATGACACATTTTTCCATAAAGAAGGTCAAATTTGGGCTGGGCTTTGAAGGAAAGACAGGATTTGAAGAAGGAGAAGGAGAGCAGATGAAAGGAATGTGGTAAGAAAAATCAGAAATGAGACTGTGTTTTGGGGAGAAAGGCAATGAAAGGAATTAAATGTTTGTATAGAGTAGTAGAGGAAGTAAGATCGGAAAGGTCAGGATGTCAAAGGTCTTCATGGCCAGTCTCAGAAGTCATGAGGAAGCCACCTTAGGGTCTAGGGCAGGGAAGAGATATAATGAAAGTGGAACAGGGCAAAGTACTCCCTTAGATCAAACAGTGGAGTCTACTAGAGAGAAAAGGGCAGGTGGTCCTTCTAACTCTCTGCTCACTTAGCATAGCAGAGACATGATCCCCTTTTTCACTCAATGACTGCCTGAATAAACTTTAAATCATACCACTTTGCTTGTTATCTTTATTATTTCTCCCTATGCTAAAAAGTTCCTCAGATTTGTTATAAAAGAGTCTCTGAAACTCACTGCCCACTGCACTTTCCAAAGGCATCGGATAACTGAGCTCAATCTTATTTGAAAACCAAGCCCAAGTGCCTTCCAGGCTGGGACATAGTGTCCCTAGAGCCCAGGCTCCTCCTCCTCCAACCCCTCTCCCCTCACAGTCATCCCATCTCCTAAAGATGTGGGGTTTCAGAAGCCCATCTCATCACCTTCCTTTTAGTCTCCTTGTCAGTGTTCCTTCCCTCCTCCAAGCGTTCCAAGGTAATTTTAAAGAATACCTCATTTAGCTTTCATTTGCTCTGGCCTGGCTTCCCCATAAATCAGAACTGAAGGAGAACTTGAGAGGACTGAGCTAATCAAGACTTCAATCTCAAAAAATGTTTAAATATAAATCAAAATAGTTGAAGGCTCTCCAGAGCTTCAATTTTCTTTGAAAGCCTAGTTTGTCTTGCTTGCTTTTTTTCTGCTCTGAATTTCATTCCAGCACCCTCAGTGACATTTCCTAAGTATTTTTAGAAGTTTTCTTTGAGTGGAACATGAAGCAATACAAAAGTGACGTGTCTCTTGACCCAGGCTGGGGAAGGGAGGGTCTGATGGTGTCTCTTGGGAGCTAAAGAAACTTCATATTTCAGAAATTGCATCCTGACAAAGCATGAACTAATGGGATTCAATGGAAAGAGTTCTGCCACCAGAGTCATGGGACTTGGCTTCAAGTCCCCCTCTGTTGTCTCCTTGGTCAAGTCACTTAATTTCCCCAAATCTTTGTTGGTTTATCTCTAAAAAGAAGGGATTAGACCAGATGAACTCTGAGATTTCTTTCAGTTTTGTGTTTAAATTTGGTTTAAGTTTCATTTGGTTTTCAGCTGAGGAAAGGCTCAACAAAACATGACTTTTATTATCTGTCCCATAATAAATCCTGAGCAGTTTCTCACAGTTCTTTCCTTCGCTCTAGCTTTAGAAGCCCATGACTTTGTGATTGAGGGTATCATTAAATCTCTTAGTATCTTCCTTCTTTTCTTCCCCTCTCCTTTCACACCATGTTTTCTAGAACACTTCTCTACTATGGATCTAAAAACTGGACTAGAAATCCCCAAGTATTAGAGTATAAAGAACAAAACAATTTAGTTTTTAAATCAGTATTCTAATAAGCCAATATTTTAAGCACCCAAGAAATGGATGGAACCTAAAAAAGCTTCTACTGTTCTTGTTACTTGGCTTCTTTTTAAATATAACTAGATTTAATCCTTTTCCCCTGAGAAATTTAGAAATGAAGGCAGGAGAGATAAAGATAAATATAACATAAGCACAGGTAATCTTCTATGCCTTTTTTTAAAGGAACAGAGGGAAATCAATTATTACATCATCACATATTAACTGAGTACTTACTGTGAGCCCAGAAATACACTAAATCCAGTCCTAATCCCTGTTCCTAATTCTAGCTAGATGGGGCCTATTATGGGCACACTGAATCCTAAATAATCAAGTGGCTGATTTCGTAGCTTGGGAATGTGTTCAGGTAGCATCTTTCTAGGAATGAACTGTGCAGTAGCACCCTGAATAGATCCCTGTCTGTGGAATTTAAAGGAAGAGTAAATTGGAGGGGGGAAAGGCGGAGAAATATGAGAGACTGAGTCTCTCTATCCAAAGTATTAAGCTTTTTAAAGTTTAGTTTAAGAAATATGATTCTAATAATCTTTTGGGTTAATTTCTATACCAGTAATAGGAATCTTTACCCAGCATGACTGAAAAGTGGGTTAACTCACAAAAATTTGGTACATTAGTAAATTGGATAATTTAATGGAGCCCCTGGAGGCAAGTCTTGAATTTTGGTAAAACATTAACTGTGGAAATGTTAATAAGAAGTTTCACTGTGTCCATAAAAGTTATATAATCATATATAATTATATAAATTATTTGACAATTTTGAAGAGAGTTTAACATAAATTGTCTCATTTAAAATATTACAATGTCTGCATAAGATAGATAAGGCAGATATCAGCCACATATAACTGGAAAGAATACTAAGTCTCAATAAGGTAAAAAGTAAGTAACCTCAATAAAGTTAAGCAATTTGTCCATAGTCACTCATCACGATTTTGTCAGAGCTAGATATATCTCTCAACTGGCAGTCCAGCATTCTTTTCTATTTGACCATGCTAACGCTTTGTGTGGTATTTTTAAAAATATGTAATAGGCATAGATGTTTGCAAATGAAGCCTTTTTGCCTCCTCACTCATAACTAAGTTTGCTCAAAATAAAAATTAACAACAAAAATAGAAATAAAAACAAAAAACCTCCCACTCTCCTCAAAAACCTTCAATGTGTCTCTATTACTAACAAGAAAAAATTTATATTTCTCACATTAACACTCTCCCCACTCAGATCCTAAATCTGCCTATTGCTTTGACTAGATTTGAAGGAAACAGTCACAGGGCAAGCGAGGAAGAAGGAGATGGTTGTGGGATTAAGAACTATATGAAAAGAATAAGATGATAAAATAGAAGCTAGAGGATATCACAATTTTGCCGTGGGCCAATTTTAATTTTGTACAATATTGTGTGAAATACAATATTTTCTTTTGAGGTAAGATGCTCTGAGAGATGATAACAATCGCTTTGCTTTTTACCTAGTGGTTTAGTGGAACACATGACCAGTGGTTCATGCATATGATATTTCCTTTTTCAACTAATCCCAGGAAACATGGCAATCCAGGTTTTAAAAAAAAATTTTTCGATTAACAAAAATTATATTTTGTATTCTCCCATGTCCAACTTAAAAAAAGAAAAAGCCCATTGTAGCAAATATGTATAGTAAAGCAAATCAAAATCTTGCATTAGCCATTTCTAAAAACAAAAAACAAACCAAAAATTTTTTTTTCTCATTCTGCACCCTGAGTCCATTATCTCTTTGTAAAGAAGTGGGATAACTTACTTCAACATCAGTTTTCTGGACTAATTGATCCATTAAGTTGGTCACTGCATTCATCAGAGATTTTAGGATTTTCAAAGCTCTTTATGTATATTGTTCCCCTGTTTTTCCTATCTCATTCTATTTCAAGTCATATAAGTCTTGCCAGGTTTTAGTAAAACCATCTATTTTATCATTGCTTATGGCATAATAGTATTCTATTACATTTATATACCATAACTTTTTCAGAAATTCCACAATCTCAGTCGAAAGAACACAAAATAACTCTTCCTAGTATGCATTGTAAGTCTGATACAATGACAAAAGGTAGATCATAGGTGGTTTGACATGTCTAGATCAAAACTATTTTCTGGGTTATCAAGTCTCAGCTATTGATCAATGCTTATATCAAAACAGAAACTGCAAGATTTCAGATTCAAAAGCGATTTCCATCTGTTGGGAGTTTCCTTGTAATCCTGCCTGAAGGCAGAGGAATAGTCAAGTTGGCTTTTTAAGATTCCAGTCTAGCTATAGGATTCTGTGATTAAAAACATCTGACCTTATCCAGGAAATGCTCAATAAGCAGAAGTTTTTATCTTTCTTCCTGCTTACTGACCTAAAGAATGTCTGCAATATGGACATATACAGCATGGAAGGACAGAAATACCCTGAGAAACTAAGAAAGCCAACTACCTGGTCAAATGTCTGTGCTACCAAAGTCAAGTGATTTCCAGTTCTTGCTCCCAAGAAACTGTGAATTGTGACCTATGTCAGCCAAATGGCTTTTCTCTAGTAATGGATAAATAACAAGCACTATACTAGGCACTGAAATCTCAAAGGCCTTCCAACACAAAAGTTTACAACTGGGGGGAGATGCTGAGAAAGGAACAGGCTTGAGTCCTACCTTCAAGGACCTCACACTCAGATGGAAATGTGAAAGAACTGCTGAATCTTTCCCAAGCTGAGCACAGAAGTGCTGGGGGTGCATATTACCAAGATGAATAGGACAATCAAAGCCAGATGCAGTTGATCAGGGAAGATTCCATGACGAAGGTATTGCCTGAACAGAGCTTGGGAGAAGAAGGGATCTCATTTGATGCAAAGAGAATAAAATCATTCAGACATTGCACAAGCTGCCAGTCCCCCAAATCTAAAATGCTGTCTCTCTTCACCTCTGCCTTTTGTATATAACCCCTCACTCTCTTTGAAGCTCTGCTCCTTCAAGAGACCTTTCTTCTTCCCATTGTTAGCAATTAATTCCCCCTCATCCCTAATCACTTTGTCTTATTTGTATCTAGCATTTGATTATCTGTGAGCATCCTATACCTCTCTGTCCACTCACCCCAAATCCCATTGAAAAGAAAGCAACTAAATATCAGGGATTGTCTGACTTTTGTTTTTGTGTTCCCCATCTGTAGAAAGATGTCTGGCACAGAGTAGGTGCTTAATGAATGCTTGGTGATTGATTGATTGATTGATTGATTCAGCATGGAAAAGTGTATGTTGGTGGATGAGGACAAACTTGGGTTCCAGTCAGTAGGAACTAAACAGTGCTTAAATACTTCGTAAATCTTCCATTTTACTGATGTGGTGATCAAGGCAAGGTCTTTACTTTTTCAAAAGTTCTGGTCCTGATTTTGTTGCTTGCCAGTTGTTTGACATGGACAAGTGACTTAATTAATAGCTGTTATACTTGACAAAGTGCTTTCTACACAGCAATGCTATAAGGTTGCTATAGGATTATAAACCTTGTCTAGATGGAGAAAATGAGGCTATGAGAGCTTAAGTGATTTGCCCAAAGGAGCACAGGTTGTTTTTCTCAAAGTTGGAATGAGAATACAGGTCTCTGTGATTTCCTCCAGTTTCTCATGTTTGTATTTTGTTTGTATTTAGTTGTTGCATGTTGTCACTTCATTCGATTATAAGTTCATTGAAAGCAAGGACTGTCTTTTGCTTTTATTTTTATTTCCAACACTGTCATAGGTCTGGAGTTGGGTAAACTATATCCTAATTTTTGAAAGGGAAGAGAAGTTGGATTTAGTAAATTATAAGACCCATGCTCAGCAAAATATTCAAGTGGATTATTAAAAGTATAGTTTGAAAGGTATTCATCAACAAGTAATGACAAAATAATGTAAGAGGAAACTCTTTTGGCAATTACTAGACTGATAAATCAAGGAATGTCTACAGATAAGGAATATCCACATTTTAGCAAGATTTTTGACCATTTCTACACAGCAGTATCCTAAGAGAAAGGATGGAGAGGTGATAAATAATAATGTAGTTGAGTATTCAGAAATGATTTGATAACTAGACCCTAATTAAAGTGATTAATAGATTCTTATCACCTTGTAAATCCATATCTAGTAGAATCCCAGTAGATTGCTACTGGATTTAGTTCTTGCACCTGTGATGTTCAACATTTGGTTCCTTCCAAATTTGAGATGCTATTATTTCAACAATTTTAGTACATATTAATAGCAATTAGCTATGTGATCTTGAACAAATTATTTACACACTGTGTGGCTTTTTCTTCATCTGCAAAATTATGCATGCAAGAAACTAAAACATAGTTAGAAAAAAGGTGCTTAAAATCTTGTTTGGGAAGATAAAACATACATAAAAGTGCTTAAATTCTTTAATAGATGTGGTTACTAAGGTAAGGTCCTTAATTTTTCAACCTGTATAACTCTTACACATGATACTTCATACATTCTCCATGTTCAGAGGAGCTCTCCATAGTAAAAAGAACTAGAAAACTAGATGTAGAATAAAAAAATTCATTTTTGGACATGACTAATTTAGGAATATATTTTGTTTGTGCTTACTGGAGTTCCTTGCATTTCTTTTATTTTCTGTCTTTTCTTTCTTCCTTTCATTTTAGTTAATGAGAAAGAGAGAAGACAAAATGTTTGCTAATAGAAATAATAATTGAAAAAAATTTAAATTCTTGATAATAAAGTGAATGCTTGAATGAATGAATTGAATTTAAATAAAAATTTAAATGCTTGATAGTAGAAAAATAATTTTGAAAATATTAAAAAACATTTTATAAAGATCAGCTTTCTTCAATAAAAAAGGCTTATGTATAAAACTATTAGGGGGCAGCTAGGTGGTGAAATGGATAGAGCACCAGCCTTGAATTCAGGAGGACCCGAGTTCAAATCTGGTCTCAGGAACTTAACACTTCCTAAATGTGTGACCCTGGGCAGGTCACTTAACCCCAGCCTCAGGGGGAAAAAAAAAAAACCCAAACTATTCAGTGATTACCTCTTGTCTATAAAAGACAATGTCCATTTCTTTGCCTTCCCTGGAGCATCCAACTGCTGACTCAATCTTATTTTTACCTACTCTTCAAAATATCCCTCATCTTCAACAAGGGTGATCACCACTGTCTCTCACAAACATATCATGCTCATAACCACTCTATTCTGATCTTCACCTTCTTCCTTTTCAACCACCTATTTTAGCAATCAATAAATCAACTATTTATTCAATTCATACTGGGTGTCAGGAACTGGACATATAAAGAAAATAATTCAACAATCACTTTCCTACATTCTATTAAGTCCACCTCCACTATGAAACTTTCCTTGAAAAATGTATTATGTCAGCCCTTATTTCCTCTCTTCTGAAGAAAATTGGGCACTGAAGATATCACACAAATTTAGTGCTTAATTATGAATTTTCTTGTACATTTGTATGGTTTATCATTGCTTTAGTTCTGTTAGTTTTATGTCCTTAGCAAACCTCCATGAGTAGAAATCCAGCTCTTTCTCTCCCTCCCCACCCCTGCCAACACAATCCCTAATAATGGTAAGCATATATAGTAAATGGCCAAAAGGTACTTATTAGTTGATTAGCCAAACATACTAATTATTTGAAAATTAAAGAAGCATATTCCATATAGGGGCTCTAAAATAAGAATCAGGAAGACATGAATTCTAGTGTTAATTCTGTTTTTAGCTAGTTATTTGACACAGGCAAATTAAAACTGAACTAATAGCTCCCATTTATATAGCACATTATACTTTACAAAGCCCTTTCTTCACACCTGAGACTCTAAGAATCTATTTGCCTAAGATTGTGCTTCTCAAGCTTGGCATCTGAATTTAGATCTCTATGATTCTCTTCAATTTCTCCTATATGTGTCTTGTCTGTACATAGTTGTTACATATGTTCCCTCCCATTATACCAGGAGATTCTTGAAAGTAGACACTGGTTTTTTTGTTTTGTTTTGTTTTGGTTTTGCCTTTATTTTTATCTTCAATACTTAGCACAGTGCCTGGTACAAAGTAAGTAGTTCATAAAGACTGATCCTCTTCCTCCTCTTCCATTCCAGTCCAGGGTTTTGTCCATTATGTACACCAAATTTCAACCTCTCAGTCTCACTTTTCTTATTCTCAAAAAGAAGTTAATAAGAAAACATAGGCTTCTTCATGAGAATATTTTAAGGATAATTTGGGATATTAGGTTTGGAAACCTTTTGGAACTCTGTGCAAATTCAAGGAATTAATGTTAGTTACTATCTTCATTATCATTATTATTATATAAGAGGCATTCAGATCTTGGAGATAATGGTGTTCTGTAGGCTTCAGTTTTATGCATCTTATTTAATCTCTAGTGGGTTTTAGTATTTACAATCATATTTAGCAATGTTCCCTTCCCAAGGACAAAAATAACAACAACAACAACAACAACAACAACAATAAAATGAAATGAAAATGGGATAATCATGATAAAAATTGTTCATACTTGTATGGTATTTTAAGGTTTGCAAAGCATCACACAGATGTAATTTCATTTCAATGAATGAGATTAGATTTGTGGTCCAAAGCACCCCTCTACTTTCAGGCAAATGCTGAGCTTTAAAGATATTGGGGATTTGGAAATAGTCTAATTATCCAACCTACTCTAATAGATTTTATATAGACTTTAATACCAAATCTAGCCTCAAGGGCTGGGTTTGATGAAAGGGAACTCATGAGATCTATGCTCTTACCTTCAAGTCAACATATATAAGTTGCTCCCAGAATGTTAGGGCAGTTAGGTGACACAGTGATAGAATACCAACCCTAGAGTCAGGAAGATCCATTTATTTTCCTGCATTTAAATATGACTAAGGATGCATACTGGCTGTGTGACTCTGGGCAAGTCACTTAACTCTTCTTGCCTCAGTTTCCTCATCTATAAAATGAGTTGGAGAAGGAAATAAACTCCAGTATCTTTGCCAAGAAAAAACCCAAAATGGAATTATGAAGAGTTAGACACAGCTGAACAGCAATTGAATTATAACGACTCTCAGGACCCTTGTGTCTAAAGTTATTCAGAGAAATTTACTCTAGTCAATCATTTCAGTGTTTATCAATCCATTCTATCAAGTTCAGTGTTCCTTTAAGATCTTTGGGGGAACAATAACTCCAGAATTTTACAAGACTTTGAGAAGGTACTGATATGCATAGTTTCTTAATCTTGAATGCATTTTTGATCTGATGCCACGATGAACCCATGTTTACTGAATCCCATTCTCATACTCTTTCTCTCTCTTTACTTCTCCCTCTTTTTTCTCTCCCTCTCTCTTCCTCTTTCTCTCCTTCTCCCTCTCTCTTTTTTCTTTCTCTATCCCTATTTCTCTCTTTCTTTGTCTCTCCCTGTCTCTCTGTGTGTCTGGGTCTGGGTCTCTACTATCTCTCTGTCTCTCTCTCTCTCTCTCTGTCTCTCTCTCTCTGTATATATATATATATATATATATATATATATTCCTATATGAATATATGCTATATATACATATATATCCATGTGTGTGTGTCATCCTCACATCTGTCTTCTTCTCTTATACTCTGGGAAGTATATTACAACATTTTTTCTAGTTTAATACTATTTTATAGAAAAGGAAACTGAAGTGAAATGGCCCAAGGTCACACAACTGATAAGTGGAAAAGATAGAACTGAAACCCAGATCTGAAACAATTCCTGTGTTCTTTTCACTCTACTTCCCAGTTTTTCTGACTTTTTAAAGCAAGTTTTCTAATCTGCCTTTCTTTCCCTTGCCTCAGATTTCTCTTCTGGTTTGATTGAATTGGTGAAACATCTACACCATGGCCTCAGTTTTCCTCAGTTATCATCACTGGAACCCTGGCTCCTGAGCCCTCTGCTTTGGATCTTTCTGTCATTCTGACACCTTTTTCATCATGTCTTTCCTGGAATACCTTTTCTTTCTCTAGACTCCATAGGAAACATGTTCAATTTCAACTTTATCTCACATGATTTTTTTAAAAGCACTAAATTATGATCCTACCAATTGGAGTCAGAAGACCTAGATCAAGTCCAGTGCTTAACATTAAATCATTAACCTTTCTGAGTCTCAGGTTATTTATATGTAAATTGTAAGGACTGGTTTAGGTGATCTCGAAAGTTCTGCCCTGCTTTAACTCCTATATGGAAGTAATGTCATGGAAAACAAAACAAAACAAAACAAAACATGGGCTTGGACTGACTTAAATTCCACTTTTGATTCTTCTGTTTGTGTCTGTTCATTGCCACATCATGTACTTGTCTGTCCATTTCCTCATCTGTACTATGAGATTCAGAAGAACAAGAGTATATACCCATAGCATTGGTGTTGGTCTCAAGTGAAATCATGTATCATATAGTACTTTGCAGACTTGACAAACTGACATATATTTGTCAATTAATATGGATGACCAATCCTTTAAAAATCACATGTCATCTCTTTCAGGAAACCTTTATTTATATACTTTGGAGAAAGTTTTCTTCCTCAGACTACACCTAATAGTTTTGTTTTTACATCTCTTTAATGCCTTTATCACATAAAATTGTATATTTTCCATATTTATACCTGGCATATAGTAGGTGTTTAATACCTGTTTGCCAAATGAATGATTGCTTGATTTGCCTTACCTACTTACAAGATTGTAAGGTTCATCACTGACCATGTCTTATCTATTTCTGGTGACCAATATAGAGCTCTGCAGACAGGGTTGGTGAATATAATTGTATTATAAAACAAACAGTCGTCTAGGATTTGCATAGGAAAGAGCTAGGAGATTAGGTCTGGAAGATGGGTGAGAAGTGTAATGAAAGGGCCTTTAGACCAAGAAGAAGACTTTGTCCCATGAGCAACTGGGAGTTATTGAAGGGTGCTGAGCAGGAAAGGCAGACTAACCGATTAAAGCTAAGCTTTAAAAAGATTAAATTCATGATCCTGTGCAGAACATTGGTCGGATGTGGGAGGGAAATAGGAAACTAAAATGAAAAGGCAAAAAGCCAAAATGAATAAGAGAAACACCTGCAAGTGTCTACAGATTAGGAGGTAATTTTCCTTTCACCCACTGATTCTTAAGCAAAGAGAAGTTCCAGTCACATAGAACTTGAGAAAAATAACCAAAGTGGCCCCATGTCTCAATCCAGATGATCAGCCAGCCAAACTCCCACTTGTCAGCCTTTAGAAAACCCAATGCTATCTGAATAGACATCCATGATGCTTAGGGAATCATAAGGACAGCTTCTGGACCTTTTGGGAAGAAAGCAATCTTAACTTCCCTAACGTTTACTTAAAAGTTTTTCTTGCAACATAAGATACTTTTTTCTGCACTTAGAAGCCAACAGAACCTTGATTCTTGTCCAAATTCTGTGACTGTTCTGTGATCTCAATAGTGTAACTCTATGTGGAAACAGTAATGGTTCTGCTGTCCTAGAATCCTAACTGGATTCTTAAGCCCTTCATAAGCTAACCCCCTTTTGTCCCGCCTCTATTCTTATAGGGTTATCTTGTATACATATTCTTCAATTCAGTGACACTGGATTCTTAGCTGTTTCATGGACAGGATACACCATCTCTCAGCTCCAGGCAATCTCTCTGACTGTCCCCCATAAGTACAATGTTCTCCTTTCTCCATTCCAACTACTGACCTCCCTGACTTTCCATTAAGTTCCAATTAAAATTCCATTTTCTACAGGAAGCCTTCCTAAAGCCTCAATTTCAGTGCCTTCTCTCTATTAATTATCTTCTATTAATCTTGTATATAGTTTCTTTTGTATATATTTGTTTACATGTTGTCCCTCCCACCATTAGATTATAAGCTCTTTCAGAGCAGGGAATGTTTTTTCTTTCTTATTTAATACTTATTTAACATATTACCTGGTATATAGAAGATGCTTAATAAATATTTGTTGAGCTGAATTGATCCTGTTACTACAACCTCTTTAGACCTCAGTTTCCTCATTTGTAAAAGAAGAGCTTTGGGCTAGTTTTATATGGCCAGAAAAGACAAATCATTCTTTACCCTTCAGAATCTGTATTAAACTACTTCCTCTCTCAGATGTCAAACTTCTGATCTAGGCTTTGTTTTTTTAAAGCATGAGGCAGCATTTTAAAGCAGCACCTTTGGAGTAAAAGTGAGGAATGTGTGTGGGTTTTTCTCTCTGATTAAGGCCTCTGACTCATTAAAAAAAAAAAAAAAAAAAAAAACAGAAATCATAAGACACATATATAAGAAGCAATTTAGAGTGATGCTTCTTATTTTAAAAGAAAACCAGAAACATAAAAATATTCCAGTCATTCTGAGTCACTGTCAGATGAGCTCTTATGCTGAGTTTGAATCTTGTCCTGCAGTTATCTATTAAGACCTCAAACAAGTTACTTAACTGCTCAAAGTCCCTATTTTTCTATCTGTAAAATGGGGATAATGATGATATTTAGACTAGCTACTTCCTAAAGTTATTTTGAGAAAAGCACTTTTTAAAACACTATTGAAATTCAAATTATTATAATCTGCTGAACCATTTAGATGAAAAAACAAAATCTGATTCAGTAAATTATCAACTGAATAGAACTAACTGGGATGTTTAAAAGGGGCCTTAGCTATACTCAAGTTCCATTGTTCTCAAAGTGTGGTCCAGGTGATCTCCGAGAGTCCTGGAGACCCTTTTTAGGAGGTCTCGGAGGCCAAAACTATTTTTAAAATAATCCTAAGATGCTTTAATTTCTAACATGGAAACTGTCCAGCTCCATTAGACTGTGAACTCTTTGAAAGCAGGAACTATCTTTTTGTCTGGCTTTCTATTCCCAGAACAGTGCCTGGCACATGGTAGATACTAATAAATGTTTGATTGACCAACCAACAATGTATTTTTCTCTTCTGTTAATTCTATTTCTGTCTCTCCTATCTCTTGCATTAGCATGCAAGTTCCTAACATTCCAGATTCTTTATTTAATCTTAACTTTGTTGTTGAAATGGATGTTTCCTATGGGTTTAAAACTACTTTCTATTAAATTAGGAAAATTCTAAAGGTTTGAAATCATTCTGTTCTCTTTACCACTATAATAGAGATCTGGCTAGTCTACCCTTGGGCTTGATAAAGGAATCTTGGGCCTTAGAAATCATGTCACTTACCTGAGTCTAGTACCCATAGTCTGATCTCATTAAGTGAGGTATCATGATTCAGTGGACTAGGAGTTAGGAGACCTGAAATATAGTTCCAGTTGTACTCTAATTTGTTATGTGATCTTAGACAAGGTGTTTAAAGTGTGGGTCTTACTGTAGAAATTATGAAATTATGAGAGAAGGGAAAGAGAGAGAGAGAGAGAGAGAGAGAGAGAGAGAGAGAGAGAGAGAGAGAGAGAGAGACAGACTACAAAACTAATTCTAGGAGACAAATATAGCCTTAATATCTTTTTTTATGATGAAATAACTTAGAACCATATTATTAATAAATATTGATTCAAAAATTTTTAAATTAAATCTTGTCAAAATATAGAAATTTATTTTTAAAACCATTCATTATGAACAAGTTGGACTTATACCAGAGGATTCAAGATGGTTCAACATAAGGAAAACAGTCAACATTATCATATTTTTAAAACACTCCAAACCACATAATTATCTAAATAGATGGAAAGATAAAAAAGCCTTTGACAAAGTACAACACTTGTTTATGCTAAAAACCCTACAAAGAATAGGTTTAGAGGGACCTTTTTTAGTATTATAAAAAGTATTTGTTTCAAGTCTCTAGTTCTTAATTCTCTCATTTGAAAAACAAAACTAACAGCACTAGCATTTTCTACCTCAATTGGTTGCTATGAAGTTTAAAAGAGACTATGTATGTGAAAGAGCTTTGTGAACTAAGATTCAAATGTAAGATTGTATTTCAAGTTGCTGCTGGGTCTGAAGGAAGGCAGCGTAAAGAATGATTCTGTACAATGTTGCAGCAAGAGATAGTGTGTCGTGGTAAGTAGAGAGCCAGTTTCTGAATCAGGAAGACTTGGGTTCAATATCTTCCTTTGATATATACTAAGATGTCATCCTAGACAAGTAATTTAACCTCAATTGTCCTAAACAACTATCTATGACATTAAGTTAAAGAGTAATTGTCTATCTACAGTAGATGGAAAGGTTCTTCTCATCAAAGTAATCACAGTTCTAAAATAAAAATTGGAGGCATAAAGATTCATATACCCAAAACCCTCTCAGAGATACAGGGAAATAGAGATAAATCTATATACAAATAAACATAAATACAAACAGAAAAGAAACATAGAGGACAAATAGATGTTCAAAGAATAATGTCTCCACCTTGTGGCTATTTAGGATTTCACCATCAATTACTTTTAAAGCTGGGATGCATTTTCACAACTGTAGGCATAAATGGATATATCACCTCTAAGAGCATGTCCCAAAGACAGAATGAAATTAAAGTGAAGAGAGGATGTAGTACTACCTTAACTGGGATTAATATCTCCTCTCACCCACTGAGCCTTCTCTTTCAGATCCTGTGCCACGTGCATCAGCTTATTAATTACAACATATTCTTTCCTGTTTTCAATACGTTAGAATGAACGCAACTAATGAAATACCCAGCTGCACTTTTCCCTCTGCTCCACACAGCAATTTAGCATCAGAAATTGCGCTCTTTCCAAACCGGGAACATTTTCCTCCTATTATGTGGCTGCTGGAGAGAGTGCTTCAAGCACAGATAATGAGGCTTGATTTTCAGAAGCTGGAAAGGAATTGGATGTGTTCAGAGCAGCATATTTTGATTAACCAGAGAAGTAAAGCATGACATAAGAACTCAGGACATATAATGTAAAACTTAGAGTTCCATGGACCCCTGAACCTGGAGTCTGGATCCCTACTTTCCTGTCCTGGTGCTATTGCCAGTTAGTTGTGTGTGGATAAGCCATTTATTGGATCCAAAAGAGTCAGAAAGCCAGGCTACAATTGGCTCCAACATTGGCTCCAATGTTTAGCAAGATATAAAGCATAATATTTATTAGAGTAGAGAGTTTGTTGTTTGTAGTATGTAGAAAGTTTGCTTCTGAATCAGGGGGACTTAGGTTTAAGACCTTCCTTTGGTATATAAAATAACGTGAGGCTAGACAAGCTGATTAACTTGTTTGGTACTGGTTACAGGAAAGTTTTATTCCTACAGACAAAAAGTAATAAAAAGTGATAGACTATTGAAGCAGAAATGACTTTGAGAGATCATTTTGTCGACTACTCTAATTTTACAAATGAAGAAACTGAAGACCAGAGAAAGGAAGTAATTTGATCAGTCATGGACTCTTATCAAGTAAGGATAGTATTCTAGATTTTGAACCTTACTTTTTTAATCTGTAAAATAGGATTATCAACATTTATATTGCTTCCCTCATAACATTATTGTGAGAATAGTACTTGAAAGATCTAAGTATACTCAAAAGGCCTAAAAAATTATTATATGAACATCTTATTTTTGTTGTTAATAATAACAAAATGTTATAACTATAACTCTAGTTATGTAGTTATATGTATATATATATGCATATATATAGTTATGTAGTATAGTCATAGACTTTAGTTTCCTTATCTTTTAAATAGGCATGATAACACTTGGCATAAGAACTAGGGCTTAAGAACGCTCTTAAGGGCAGCTAGGTAGTGCAATTACTAGCCCTGGATTAAGGAGGACCTGAGTTCAATTCCAACTTCGGACATGTCCTGTGTGTGACCCTGGACAAGTCACTTAACTTTACCAAAAAAAAAAGATTTATATCTTATCCTTACTTGAGAAATCATATCTTCAAGGAGTTTTAGAAAACTAAAAATTCTGGACCAACATAAAGAACAGGCAGTAGAGTAGAAAGAACATTATACTTGCTCTATATCCAACTAGCTGTGGGCTTTGGACCGGGGTTTTGCCACTAAGTATCTTTATAACTGTTGGCAAGTGATTCAATCTCCCTAGTCCACATATTCTTCCATTCTAGAAGGGCAGGATTAGACTACAAAGGACCTGAAGTTTTTAGACAATAGCTCTAAATCTAGAATCCTATGGTTTTCTGGTCTGAGTTAATGACTTTGATAAAATTACTTCCTCTCTCTTATCTTCAATTTCCTCATTTGTAAAATTAGAAGATTGGACAAAATCATCTCTCAAAGTCCTTTCTGCTTCAATATTCTATCATTTTTATTACTTTTTAGCTGTAGAAATAAAAGCTTAAATTAAATGAGGTTAAGTTATCTGATTCTAGAGGTTTTATTGCCCTCCAATCTAATCGTGGGTCAGTGTGGCCTGAATCAGTCCTCTAGATTATTTTATCTCTACACATCTGGCAAATCAGTCAACCCACAAATGTTAATTGAGTGCCTTCTGTTTGCTGAGCACCCTTGGGATACAAAAGAGATGCAAGCTACAGTCACTGCTGTGAAGGACATCAAAGAAAAAGAATAACAAACAATGAAGGACAGAATATAATTAAAAGCCAAATTAGGTGGCAATTTAAATCTGTTAGATATTGTAGCAATTTAGAAAAGAGAAGGTAGATAGTGAGAGCTAGCACAATCAAAGAAAAGACCTGATGAGCTGCTACTTTAGCTGGGTCTTAAAGATGGGCAGAGGGTTTTGGAGAAGCCCATTGGAGGGGCAAGGGAAGAAGGGTGTGAGCTGAACCACTGAGGTAGGAAAGAGCACAACATGTGCAGGGAACAGTACAGATACAAATTGTATTTCACTAGAGTTTTTTTTTTATTATAATAATGCTAATTATAATAATTAGTATAATAGCATTTTTAATCATAGTTTGAGGTTTGCAGAGTAGTTTAATATTATCTTATTTAGTTCTCTCAACAATTGTAAGAGGTAGGGCCTATTATAATCCTTATTTTATAAGTAAAGAAATTTAGGTAGAGATATTTAAGTCAAGCATCTCTATGCAACCTAGCTGCCTGAAAATATAATCATCTTTCACTGGGAGCATAGTCATCTTTCAGGGTGTGTGTGTGTGTGTGTGTGTGAGAGAGAGAGAGAGAGAGAGAGAGAGAGAGAGAGAGAGAGAGAGAGAGAGAGAGAGAGAGAGAGAGAGAGAGAGAGAGAGAGAGATTGAGAAACAGGAGTTTGGAGTTTGGAGTATATAGGGTGAAAGACTTGGAGTCAGGAAAACTTAAATTCAAATCTTGCCTCAGGCATTGCCAATAGTATTATCCTGGGCAAGTCATTTAACCACTGCCTTAATCTCTTCATCTCAAAATGTGGATGATAGCAATTGCACCTACCTTACAGGATCATTATGAGGATCAAGTGAGATAATACAATATAAAGTGCTTTGTAAGCCCTTGAAGAGAATGCTTGATATTTATCATTATCCCCATCCTTATTACAATTGCCATGGTGTAAAAATATTCTTCCCTCCAGAAACTTAGAACCTAATCTTATCCATTCACTTTATAAGGAGGTGAAAAATGAGGCTTAAAGAAAGCAGATGGTTTGTTCAAAGACACTCAGTAGTTTACAGGACTAGATCCTAGCTCTTCTGGGGACCACCTCCTATGCTTTTTCCAGTGCTAAAATGCATTTAACCTATGATGTTTGGCCTCTCTCTCCTGCTTTCTCCATTCCACCCATTATTTTTTCTTAATGCTGCCATCTTTATTGGTCTCTGTGACTCTATTGCTATCCCTCTCTCAGCCTGCCTCCTCTCTGTGAAATTGGGGGTTAGACTAGTTGGCTCAGAGTCTCTTGAAACTTTAGATTTATTATTTTTGCAGGGAAGGGACTGCCTTTTGCCTTTTGTACCCCTTTGTTCTTAGTACAGTTCCTTCGTATAGTAGGCAGTGAACAATGTTTATTGCATTGAATTCTTTGGGTCTCAAAATCACTTCCTAACTAATTTAGGGAAACTCCAAAGGCTTAAAATTAAGCTCTTTTACCCCAAAAGCAGAGACAGAAGTAATTCTCTCTCCTATCTACCTCTTAGCCCTTAATAAATAACAGTACCTCTTAGTGAATCTCAGCCAATCTTTCTCTGATTATTAAGTTTAATTCAAAGAACTTGGGTAAAAAAGAATTTTTTAAAAATAGCTCCAACCTGAAAATAGCTTACAGTATATATGTAATCTTTTATGAACATAATTCCAGATTTGTAGAGAATTTAGTAATATGCAGCACAGCACTGCCCTTACTTAGGAATAAGTTACCTAGGAGTTAGTCAAGAATTGAGTTGCATCAATGATCATTTTTTCAAGTTGTAACACCAAGTATCTGACCATCATTTGATCACTCATTTCCATTTTAAAGAAGATCAGTTGCTTTTTCTCAGACAACCAACCTCCAGGGCCAGACTCACACAGACAGTGAAAATCATACTACATCAAAATTGACATTGCTTGACTAGGCATTCTGTAAATTGATTAGTTCAGTTGGCACAAGTAATGGGGAAAGATGGGATTATCATCCTCCCTTTGAGATGTAATGCAGCTAGTCCTCCAATAGACATTGAAGCAGGTCAATCTGAGTTGCAACCATAAAACTGACATAGGTTGTCTTCAGTACCTCCTTCAGTGACCACCCCCAAACAACAACAGTGGATATTTTCTTTTCTTCAAGCCCCATTGCCTCCTATCTACCTCCCCCTATCAAACCCTGCTCTCTAGAAAAGAGCTATTTCCATCACTTAATGCCTTAGGAAGTCACTTGTGACCCCTTCTGGGGACATTTACCATTCAACCTTTTTTTTGCATTCTAGGATAAACTACCATATTCTCTGTGCTAGTAATTTGAAATATCAGGGTATACTTTTAGGGTACCTCAAGAATCAAGCCATGTCACAGCCAGCCCTCTTCTCTTTCAAGTTATTCCTGTGACTAAAACAATAACAACAATAATAGCTAATGTTTACATGATACTTTATACAAAGTGCTTTATCTATATTATCTCATTTAATTCTAATAACCACTCTGTGAGGGAGATGCTACATTACTATCCCCATTTGACAGATTAGGAAATTGAGGCTCTAAGAGGTTATATGACTTGAGCAGCATCATACAGCTAGTTAATGTCTGAAGCAAGATTATTTAAATCTTTCTAACTCCAAATCCCATATTCCAGCCTTTGTGCCACCTAGCTTCCGAATCAAATCAACATGATTTACAAGGCCCTGATAATCCTCCATAGTGCCCATCATCCCTTTGGGGAACATAAATAAAACACACTAATCACCCTGAAGAAAAAAAGCTTACAAGCTAGTTAGGAAGACAAGGTATAAACATACTTCTCCTTCATCTGAATTACTAATGCAATTCAACGATATTTCTTGTCTTTTTGCTCAGGGTAATATTAATAATGATAATTCACATTATGTAGCTCTTTAAGATTTACAGAACATATTCCTCACAACAATTCTTCTAGGCAGGCACTGCAAATATTATAGTGTCATTTTATAGATGAAGAACATGAGGCTCAGGGAGGTTAAGTAAGTTGTCCAAAATCACATAATTCAGTTCAGTTAAAGAAACATTTATTAAGCCCTTTATATATGCAAGGGACTAAGAAAATAGAAAAAAAAAAAAAAAAAAGTTCCTGCTGACAAGAGCTTAATTCTCCTCAAAGGAAACTGAAGCAGTGATGGAACACAAATCTCCTGATTCAGCATTCATTAGTGGAAAAGAACATGGTCAATTTGACTAAGTCACCCATTTTACAAATGAGAAAACTGAGGCTTTGAAAAGTCAAGTATACTGCCCACAGACACATAACTTGGAAGTGTCTGAGACAATATTTGAACCCTTGTTTCCTAACTCTAGATAACAATAATTTATCCACTTTAAACTCTCTCTCCTGGTTCCCCTTCCCATAACCTTAATTCATGACTTTCCCTCATATAAAACCAAGCCCTCCTTATCCTCCAAGTCCTAACTCAAGTATCACCTTCTCCATGAACTTCCTTCTCTGACTACTTCTCCATAGATTCCTATGACCTTTTCTTATCAACTACAGCATTTGGTATAATCATATACAACATACCGTTGTTCCTTAACCATTCTATATGACCTCAATGCCATGTTAAATTTCCTGATGACAGGCTCCAAATCTCGTACTTCTTTTGAAATCCCTGCAGCATCCAGCATGTTATGATCACTTAATTTAATGTTTATCTAAATGGGCATAATTGCATAGAATTTTACAGCTGGAAAAATACCTTAGAGATCATCTAGTTCTGTCCTCCTATTTTGTAGACCGGAGATAGGAGGAAATTGAGACCCCCAGAGAAAAAGTTTATCTAACATGTAATGTGGAGTTAGTGATAGATTTAAGACTAAAGCCAGATTTCCTAGCAAACACTTGATTTATATTATTTTTACTTCCTCTCCTAGAAATATACCCCAAACAATCCATTCAATTCTTTAACTATGTAACAGGGTCAGGAGAAATTGAAAAGAGTTTGAAAAGAGGCACAGAAGAAGTAAAAAAAGGACAGTGGAAAAAAGAAGAAAAGTTTGCATACTTTTTACTTGGAAAGGAAGATGTCTACTTGGACAGGACTGATTGCCTATCTGCAATGGTGTCCTCACAGCAAAAAGACAATGATAAAGACATATCTCCCCTATGTGGGTCTTCAAGCTCATCACCTTTGACAGGTCTATTCTTTGAGAGCACTCACAAATTAAAAAAAAAATTCATAAGGGACATCAGTAACCATCTATTCCAATCTTCAACTGAAATTAATCCTTTCTTTAACATCTCCAAGTAGTTTTACACTGAAGACATCTTAGAGATACTAAAAGAGAAGTCCCTCTATCTCAAGACAGACAGTTCTGCTTTTGGACAGCTCCTATTCTTAGGTTTTTCCTGACATCAAATCTGATTATGTCTCTTCTACCTACTACTCTTGATTCTGTCTTTCAATGCACATCTAATCCTTCTGTGTGAAAAACATTTAAATCCTTGAACAAAATTTAGGTTCCCCATGATTCTTCTCCAAGCTAAATACCCCAGTTCTTTGATCTGATCCTCAAATGACACAGATCTAGGGTCCTTTCAACATCCTTGTTACTCTCTTGGAAATGCTCTGTTCCTAAAATGCAATATCCAAAACTGTACAAACTCTTATAGATATGGTCTGGCCAAAGCAGACTACAGAGATATCACCTGCTTATTTCTGGAAGTTAGAATTCTCATTATAAAACCAAAAAATGACAATATCTTTCTTGCCAGCCACATCACACTAATGCTTTTTCAGCTTGTAGTCTATTAAAACCTCCATATCTTTGTTTTTGTTTTTGTTTTTTAACTGCTATCTAAATATCTAATTTGTTTTAACTGCTATCTACATATGTGCGCCAGCTCCACAGAGTGCTGGACCTGGAGTCAGGAATACTCATTCTCATGAGTTCAAATCTGACCTCAGTCTCTTACTAGTTATATGACCCTAGAAAAGCCACTTAATTCTGTTGGCTTTAGTTTCCTCACCTGTAAAATGAGCTGGAGAAAGAACTGGCAAATCACTCCAGTATCTTTCCCAAGAAAATCCCAAATTGTATCATAGAGAATCAAACATTACTGAAAAACAACTAAATAGCAACAAAAATGTGTTCCATGTATTGTACTTTATTTTTATTTTTTATTTTTTGCTTCTTGCAGAGGCAATTGGGGTTAAGTGACTTGCCCAAAAATTTCACACAGCTAGGAAGTAGTAAGTGTCTGAGACCAAAATTGAACTCAGGTCCTCCTGACTTCAGGGCTAGTACTCTTTCTACTGCACCACTTAACTGCCCCATGTATTGTATTTTTAAAGATGAATTTTTAAAAAATTTATTATAGCTTTTTATTTACAAGTTATATGCCTGGGTAATTTTACAGCATTGACAATTGCTAAACCTTTTGTTCCAATTTTTCCCCTCCTCCCCATCCCTTTCCCCAGATGGCAGGTTGACCAATACATGTTAAATATGTTAAAGTATATATTAAATACAATAGTAGCATACATGTCCAGTTATTTTGCTGTTCAAAAAGAATCAGACTTTGAAATAGTGTACAATTAGCCTGTGAAGGAAATCAAAAACGCAAGCAGGCAAAGGTAGAGGGATTGGGAATTCTATGTAGTAGTTCATAGTCATCTCCCAGAGTTCTTTCCCTGGGTGTAGCTGGTTCAATTCATTACTTCTCTATTAGAGCTGATTTGATTCATCTCATTGTTGAAGAGGGCCACATCCATCAGAATTGATCAGAAGATGAAATTTTTAAATCCATTTAAGATTTTAATTTATCTCTACCAAATTTCATCTTATTGGGTGATTGATTCAATACACTAGCCTGTCAATTTTTTTTTTTAATTTGGCATCTATTATGCAATGTGTTAACCATTCCTCCCAGCTTTAGGTCCTTCCAAAATTTGATGTGCATGCTATGTTTGTCTTTAACATTTCAATCAATGACTAGGATAAATGGCACGTACCAAACAAAGATTCCTGAATAAGTCATTTAACTTCTGTTTACCTGAGTTTCCTTCTCCCTTTCCTTCCCAGGCAAGTCATTCAGTCTTCGCCTTATTTTTCCCAACTATAAAGTGAAGAAAATGATATACTTACTTCCCAATATTATTGAGAGCGCAAAATGAGATAATTTCATCCTCTAGGCTTTTTCCACTTTGCCTTTTTCCATATATTCCCCCCACCTGTCTTTCAGCTTCTTTTTGTGTTACCTTCCTTCATTCAAAGGTAACCTCCTTAAGGGAAGGGACAAGCTTTCTTTCTCTTTGTATTTATATCCCCAGTTTAGCTGTGACACATAGTAGAATTTAATACATACATATCACACACATGGCTTCATTTTAAGTGTTCTTTGGAAGCCACATGGAAAGGTTTCCTTAGACACTGGCATGTCAAAGTGGTTAGATTTCAGTTTGAGAGCTGGATTGAGCATGGGATGATCTGAGCATGAACTACAGATCTGCTGCTGCTGCTAATTTCCCTGGACCAGGTTCCTCAAATGAAATGGGTGGGTTGGACTGGGTATTCTCTGAGGCCCCTATCTGTAGGAATTAGGAAAATCATTTAAACTCTCTAGACCTCATTTTTCTCATCAAATAAAAGGGTTGAACTAGGTAGTGTCCAATATCCTTTTGGCTCTAATATTTTGACCTGAATGCCCTTCTGAGGGCAAGTTTTTGATGGCAATCCCAACTGAAAACAAGAAGGAATATACAATAGGGAGCACACCAGTAACAAAATTACTATCCACTTACATTCTTTTAATGCTTTCAGGTTTTATAAAATCCTATGACATAAGCATTATAGGTATTTACATATAAAGAGGTAAATTTACATTTATAGATATCCAGGGCTTAAGTGATTTTCCCAAGTTGACACAAAGTGAGTGTATGAGGCAAGATTCACATTTAGGTCTGCTCTTGACAGATTCAGCATGTTTTGCATAATCTGGTACTTCCTCTCATTATATTCTTGACTGACTACATCATTTTGCCTAAGTTTATGCTAGGCATATGGTGAATGGAACCAAGTTGATCTTTGGTCCAGACATCACAAAGATACCATGAGAAACTTTGAGATTAAATATGGCTAATCATCATTCATTCATTCTTTTATTGTTTTTGTCCTTTCTTAGAAAGGGAGGTCATGCTTTGACATGCAAATGAATTAGATTTAAGTGAGGAAAGTCTGAGCAAAGTCACCTGTATCACTTTCCCCTTCAGAACCATCTGGGTCCAGTGGCTAAATATAGATCATCACCACCCACTCTAATTGTAGCAGACCTCATACAGCTGATAATCCTCTAAACATGGAGGTTTCAAGGAAAAATTCCTGCTGTACAGTCATTGATTATGACAAATAGCAGCTCAATCTTTGCTGAATTCAGCATAGTTTTCTATAAAGCAGTATTGGTATGGGATGAGAAGCAGATTGGATTCTAAAAGAGTTTAGGAAGCAGAGAATCTTAGTTCAAATCCCAGGGATATATCACTTAATATTTCTGAATCTGTTTCCATATTTGTAGAATGAGGGCATTGGTCTAGATCATCTCTGAACTCTGACAATATCCATTCTATAAGTCTGTGATCCTATGGTCTATTTTTTTAAATGTCTAATATTCATTTGATATTATAAATGTGCTCATTTCCATCATACACCAGAAATCAGTCCTTTCCACAAAGCCTTGATCTTTGGAGCTAAATAAATATTATGTGAATGATGACCAGTTTAACCTGAAGTCTAAAGGGCCTGCCCACTTTACATTGAAAAGATTCTCCAGAATTATTATTCATAGATTTGCATTTATTGAAAACTCAAAATAAAGGCAGCCTGATTCTTTCTCTAAGTGGTTGCTATGCTGTAAAACTACACCAAGTGCCACAAAGCCAGGAATGACTTGAGAAGGAATGAGTGCTCAGAGAGATGCAGAAGTATTTCATGCATCCATATCTGTGAAAAGAGAAGGAAACTCACTTCAAAGTAGAGCCACTTAAGTCTAAACTGTTGGCATAAGCTTTCTCTGCCAAAGCATAGTCTAAAATTAGATGTCATCTAGTCCCTTCTAACTCTAACATCCTAAGTTTCTATGGTCTCATATTTAGATGCTCATCATCCACTTTAGCCCCCAAAAGCCCAAATCAACTCCCATATTCCAATAAAATTCTTCCTCTCTCTCATATAAATTGAAGAGATTATAAACGAGCTCCTAACATGTGCCTTGCTCTGTACCTGACATGATGAGAGATACAACGCATTTTTAGAAAAGTAAAAATGGCAACAAACATTTATATAGTACAATGTTTACAATTTACCAATGTTTTTCATACTTTATTTCATATTATTCCTTTAACAACTTTGGGAGGTCTGTTTTCAGTATTATTGGCCCCATTTTGCAGACAAGGAAATCAAGGCTTATAGATGAAGTGATTTGTCCCAGATCATACAGCTAATAAATGTCCCATTTCAAGCTTTGAATCAGTTCTTCTGGCCCCAAATTCATTTTTTTCAAGTACTACATGAATTCCAAGATATTACAGAGAAACATTACATAAGCAAATAAAAAAAGTTAGATGTTCTCACTTTCTGAGACCCCAAGATTTTCCTAAGGCAGTCTGGGATTTTTTGTTCAGTGAGTAAATAGATAACTCATTTTGTAGGAATTCAAGAAAATTTTCCTAGAGATGGCTGGGATATAGTTGACAGAAAATAGGTAAGCATGGGGAGAAACATTTCCAAAAGATGACTAAGTAGGAGCAAAATTTTAATGGCAGGAAAGCATAAGATATTTCCTTACTGTCTCTCATACTGTGCTTTCCTTGGACTAGAACAGGTGATGACTGTCATGATTTGTTTTGCATGACTCCTTATGTATAACCTGTATTGAATTGCTTACCTTCTCAATATTTGGGGGGGGGCAGTTAGAGAAGGAGAGAATTTGGAACTCGAAGTTTTAAAAACGAATGTTAAAAAATTGTTTTTACATGTAACTGGGGGAAAAAAACTAAATAAAAGAAAAAAAAAAGGAATAGGGCAGTTGGCATTACTTTCAGAAAATTGGAAAGACTTTCTCCTATCTCTTTAACATATGAAAATTTTCCAAATTTTTCCATTCCTTTGAAAGTTCCTCCTGTAAGACTAAAATCAAGACAAAAAAGTTTTAACTTATAGTTTGACACTTAGTTTTAGAAGAATGCTATAATTGCAAGTTTTTCCATCCTTAGTGATATCTAAGAACATTGATAATAGCAATATGCAATTCTGAAATGCCTACTGTTCAGAGCACCAAGCCAGGAACTGAAGGAGGTACATTTGCAAGCCATCTAGTTCAGAGTTCCTGCCTTCATGGAGCTTACAATCTGGAATGCAGGTATGGCATCCATGTCCCTGGAGTGCTTTACTGGCTATGATATCCATGGACCAAGACTCCATGTAATTTGCAAGAAGATAGACAACATAATTCTTGGAGATCCCTTCCTGCCCCATCTAGATATAATTCCATGATAAAACTATTAAAGGAACTTGAGATGGTTTAACCTCATTTCCCCTATTCTAAATCTTATACATATATTATATGTTTAAAAGAAAAAAAAAAAAAGAAAGCAAAACTCCAGCTACTTTTTTCAAATCCAAACCATCATTGCTTTGCAGAAAAGTGAAAGCCAACAGCTTCAGGGCACTTTCATCCAGAGGCAGTAGGTTTGGGGGTTGTTGGGAATTTTGGGGGGAGTTCCGTGGGGGGGGGGAATATATTGTTTGCTTTGTAGCTTTTTTTCATTTGGGAATTTATCTTGGGGAGGGGGGTTGGGACTAGGGGATGTAAAGTTTGATGAGTGAACAAAAACAGACACCTAAAAAGACCCAGTTACAGTTTTCTGACATACAGAAGGGTAACCCGAACTCCTCTCATTACGGAGCATATTTATGGCAGATCATAACATTAAATTACAACTCAGCCGCCTGAGCCAGGAATGTGTAACTCTCCCCATGTGCTTCTAATTAAGCCCGTTTGAAGTTGCTCTGGATATTTATTTGTGGGGGATTTACTGCACAGAACGATTAAAGTTTGTTCTTGTTAGGAGTTGGGCCTTGTTTTGAGGAGGGAGAGGGAGAGAGAGAGTGAGCAAGAGTGAGAAAAGCTGCAAATGAATTCTGAATTAATATGTGTATACATACATACATAGATACATGCATACATATATGTATATATATACTTTTTTTTAATACAAGCAACACAAAAGGGCCCTTTGTTTTCAATATGGTTAGAGTCCAAAATCTTCGACTGTAATTTTGTTTATAGGAAATCCTTTATAATGCAAGTTTAGTGTTTCCATATGGAATTCTCCTAGGACATTTCCCCACACCCCCTTCCTCCTCCCTTTTTTTATTTGGATAAGGCAAGAGAAAAGTGACTATACATTCCAAAGATTCATAGTCATTCCGGATCAAATTCAATGGATTTTGGCAAGAGTTGAAAAACACAGATGCAGCGTTTTTGGTCTCCCGCTGAGCTGCCTCCAGCTGTGAGTGTCTGGTGGAGGCACTTTGTAAAATCATGAAAACCCTATTAAATTCATGAAATATGATATACTGTATTTTCAAACTAACTTTCCATTGAACTGTCCACGAAGATAGAATTTAGCTAACTTGCTTAAGAAGGGGAGGTACAAGGGTGGAAGATAGAGGAGGGAACCCAAGAAGTGTCGGGAATATTTTTTTAGTTGTTGCAAACATTTCTGTGTCTGCTTATGAGACCTCCCTGAGCCCTTAGGAGAGCCAGACTTTGATTCTGCTCTGACCCAGGGCTGTCTTTGTTTTTCTCCTCCTGTCATGTTGTTGCAAATCAGACTGTGACCCCCCAGTGCCAGGATGAGTAGAATCATAGATCCTCAGGACTGAGGAAGTTCCTCAGAGATCCAAGAGTAGAAACTACCACCAAGGATCATGGGATTATTAATAGATAAAGCTAGCAGGGACCTCACAGGCCAGCATTTTACAGAAGAGGAAACCAGGGCTCAGGGAGACTTACTAGGTAGGAACTGTACTGCTCATTTTGGGATAAAGAACAAGAACTAGAACTCAGGTCTCCTAATTCACAGTTCAGTGCTCTTCCCATCATATCACATGCTTCCCCTAGTAATGAAAAATGTTATTTTTCATGATAGTTATTAATTTGTAACTTTATTCTAATTTGACCCAAAGTGAGGGAATAAAGAAAGAAAAGAATGCCTTTCTTCACATACACACACTTTCTGTTGCTCTCTGCTCTCTCTCTCTCTCTCTCTCTCTCTCTGTCTCTCTCTGTCTCTCTCTCTCTCTGTCTCTCTCTCTCTCTGTCTCTCTCTCTCTCTCTCTCTCTCTCTCTCTCTCTCTCTCTCTCTCTCTCTCTCTCTCTCTCTCCTCTCTCTCTCTCCTCTCTCTCTCTCTTGCTCTCTCTCTCTCTCTGCTCTCTCTCTCTCCCCTCCCCAAACTATAGAACAGACCAACTTAAAGAAGTTGGATAGTCTTAGTTCATTTCCTATTGGACTATAATTCACATCATAAAACTATCGTATGTTTATTTTCAAACAGAGCAGGGCGAGGGCTCCCTGGAGGTGAATCGGGTTTGTTTTCTGGAAACATCCCCAGGACATGGGCAATTGCAGGCGCTCACGTGCAGAGAACACAGCCTTGCCTGTGGCGGGAATGAGATAAGTCCAGCTTCCAAGAAGTCCTGCAGGGCCTCTCTGTTCCATATGTCTTGGCACCCCAGTGACTTAAAGTAGCAAGCCTAGTAATGGAAGGATATATATACATGGAGACTATGAATCACTGGCTTATTGTCACAAGGGCCCCTTAAATGGGAACCACACACACTGAAAAACATATTCCCCTACATCCTCCTGCCCAGGGATTTTAGATTTAGATTTAGTCAGAGCTGGGGGAGGGTACCAGCAAACTTGTATCTATGGGAGATGGTCTTTTGGGGGGAGCATTGCCCTTTACCAAGTTTTCCTTTAAACCTATAACATTTTAGTTTGAATGTGCTTTATCAGATCATATTCGACTACTGGGAAGAGAGAAGATGAGGGAACCTCTACAATTAACTCAATCTTGGGACTGATGTCCAAACCAAGGGAAGTACGATCACAGTATACTCTGTCCTTGTCTCTACTCTGGAGAACTACTGAGGCCATATTTTGTGGGGGAGAACATTTACAAACTGCAGAATGAACTGAGGAGGGTGCCAGGATGATGAGGGCACTGGAGCCATGTCATCCGAGGATTCATTGAAAGAACTAGAAATTATTAGTCTGGGAAAGAAAAAAATCCAGGGAAGACACGCCTTGTGGAACAGGGCTTCAAAGTCGTCAACAAGCATTTATTATGCACTTGTAATTGTCCTCCTATCCTTGGACTCCTATCATAAGTATTTCCTGTCCCCAGTGGACAGAATTAAAAATGGGTTGAAGTTACAGAGAAAGTGATTGGGGGGTTAAAGAATGAGAAAAGACTTGCTAACATTCAGAACTATAAAAGAGTAGAATAGGTGGGCATGTAGAAGTATTGTGTTCTCTCTCAGAAGCTCACATCTCTGGAGCTAGATTTCACTAAAAGGAAATCTAGTTCAACCACTTTATTTTACATAGGAGAAATGGAACTTCTAAGATTAGTGACTGTCCTAGGATACACAAATAAGATCCAGGGACCCCAGATCTGAGGGGAGTGAGAAATATCATCAAGATCTGTTCAGCATGAACATTACATTTACTTTCTGGAAGAGTATAAGCATGATGGATTATTGTTCTATGTTTCTATATTTGTTAGTATACATTTTGGGTCATAAGAATTTTCTATGGTATAGAAAATAAGCTACTGCCCTAGACCTGTTCCTTTAAGAGCTTTTTTCTAGAAGGAATCATGTTACTCACTTTGGGGAGACTCTGGACATTAGGGGAAGAAAGAAAGGAATAAGCATTTTATGTAGCACGTACTATGTGTCAAGCTAATTGCTTTATAAATATTATCTCATCTGAACCTCACAACAACCTACAAAATAGATGTTATTATTATCCCCATTTTGCAGTTGAGGAAAGTGAGAAAAAAATTAAGTGACTTGACCAACATCACACAAGTAAATATCTAAGACCATATTTGAACTCAGATCTTCCTGACCCCAGGCCTCAGTGCTCCATCCATTGGGCCACCTATCTCTGAGTTATGTGCTATTTTAGAGGTTTTCATTGGAGAAGGTAGATGGCACAGTGAAAAGAGAAGTAGACCTAGAGTCAGGATGATGAATTCAAATGTGTTCTCAGAGACTCACAAGTTATAGAACACTGAATAAGTCACTTAACTTGTGGTTGCCTGAATTTCTTCCTCTCTTTCCTTCCCAGGCAAGTCACTGAGTCTTTGCCTTAGTTTCTCCAACTGTAAAGTGAAGAAAATGATAATTCCTGCTTCCTAATATTATTGAAAGCATAAAATTATATGAAAGCATAAGATAATTTCATCCTCTGGACTTTCTCCACTTTGCCTTTTTCCATATATTTCCCCCATCTGTCTTTCAACTTCTTTTTGTGTGTTGTCTTCCTCCATTCAAAGGTAACCTTCTTAAGGAAACGGACAATCTTTCTTTCTCTTTGTATTTATATTCTCAGTTTAGTTATGGCACATAGTAGAGTTTAATAAATATTCATTGGCTTTATTCCTTGATAAGGACAAGAATGAATGAGAAGAAATATTACTTTCTTATTTGGGGTCAATTCAATCTCCAGCTCCATGTAAGTCCAGCACTAGAATCCCTTTTGGTGGAGGGGACCCAGTGAGCTGACAGTCACACCTTGGTAGCAAAAATCAGGATTCCAACTCAGATCTGTGACTCCCAGTTCATCACTGGGTAAGTTTTTCCTCCCACTATTCTATATCATTAGGGGTCTTCTAGTAGAGGTTAAATGACCACTTTCAGGGACTTAAGAGGGGAATCTTATTCTGATACATAGATTAGACTAGATGTCCCTGAGGTCCTTTGCAACATGTAGATTTTACAATTTTTGAACAAATTATCTCATCAGTGACCTTATGAATAAAGCAAGCTTGTTATTATCCATATTTGCTTGGGAAACGGAGATCTAGAAAGCTAAAAAGTTACTTATGTGGGGTCATACAGCTATTAGCAGACTCCAGACCACATGACTTTGCTTCTCATTCATTGCCCAGTATTCTTTCCTCAGAAAGGTGAAGTCTATACCAACAAAAATCAAATTGAAACACAGCCACTAAGCCAGACATAAGGATCCCTGCAAGGGGGCAGGAGGAAGCCTCATATAAACTTAAAAAAAACACATGTTAACATTATTTACATCCTATTGTGTTTTAATTTATTTTGCTAAGTATTTCCCAATTACATTCTAAACAAGTTCAGCCTTACTCAAAGTCTCATGTTGGACACTTCTGGTCTCTATGTACCTGGCCTCTCTCGGTCCTTAGCTGTAATACCCTGCAAAGTAAATATTCTTTTTCCTTTGATGCCCTTCTTATTTTTTTAGCTCCACCCCCCACATCAGTACCTTGCCAGTGCTGTTGCTTAGGCTAATAAGTAGTCTGTCCCTGTCTATCTCCCTAAAAACTAACCTCCCTCTGGCAGCTGCTTGAAAGCATTAATTAATGAGGCAGCTCTTTTCCTGACAAATGAATTCACCTGAGCTAAGATAGTACAATGGTACAGTCTTTCCTGATTGGTGAGAGATGCTCATTGCTAGCCTCCCCTGGACTTGCCATTCTTTATGCCTCTTACTCTGGAAACAATAATCAAATCAGAATTAACATTCCTTCATGTTCTATGTTGCCATTCACCATCCCTTGTGATTTCCCAGACCAATATATCCCTCCTGGGCCATGACTATCTTCCCCTATTAGGATGTAAAATTCCTTGAATTCAGGAACTATTGAACTTTTTTATGTGCTGCAACAGAGTAAGTACTTAATCAATGTTGGGTGTTTTTTTCATTCCATCAATAAATCAGTCAGGCAGGTTAGTCTGAAGAGAGGCATCCATGCTGAGTGTTATGAAATGCTACATAGAAGGAAATCAAGAAGCCTCCCAGGATAACTTGTGGCAAAAACATCTTGTGCTCTGGGAGACTGTCACAGAGGTAAAGATGGAGATTTTCACTAAATTGATTGATAAGGGTCCCTACCTTACTTTCAAATACTCAGTGTATAAAGATCAGAGCTGTAACCCCCCCATGCAAAATTACATTAATTAATACATAAGAAAGCCATGGAGTTATTTGGCTTGACAGATCCTATATATAATTACTTTTTTAAATTTTTAATTTTTTAAAATTTATTTCTTTTTTAATTTCAGAATATTATTAGAAACCATAAAGGTTCACATACCTATCAAAATTAAACTCACTCACTGGACTTCCCTCCAAAAGAAAAATGACTTTGGCTAATAAAGGTATCTTAAAGATAGAGCTGTGTCCATATTAAAATATCCTGAAAATGTATTTCAAACCCTTGTAGGGTAGTGAGGAGAGATTAGAATGAAAAGGAAAGGAGCTAGAGATAGTCAGAAAGGGAATTTCCATGATGGATTAAAGCCAAGGGGAGCAACAGAGGAGGTGGACAAGTGAGAGGGAATCATTTATAATGGAAGAGGTGGGCTGTCTCATCTAAGGTTTCCCTGAGAAAGGGCAGTAAATCCTGCCACAACATTTGTGTGTGTGCAAGCACGCAAGCGCATATGTGCATGAAGGAAGGAGCCTGAACTCTTGGGACTCAATGATCTTTCACTGCTTGTCACCATGCGACACTCAGTGACAAATGAGGAAGGAAGGTGCTGCAAGAGGCTGAGACCAGGTGCCATGGCCATAAATAGCGGGCACTGGCTGACCTAGCAGCAGGTGAGGGAAACGTTACATATTCTCTTTCTCAGAGGGAGAAATCTAGACTAGGAAGAAACTGCCGTAACTCTTCCTACTACTGGACGGCAACAAATTATGAAGGTCCTTTAGTTCTTCCTTCCTCCATACCAGGACTTTTCTCCTTTGTCCTGGCATCTCTCCTTCCTCAAACACCCAGACCACAGCCCATTCCCCCAATAACTCACATATATGTCTTTGCTCTAATCCCACTACCACCAATTTAGTAAAAGCTCTCATTAGTGACTATCAACAAATCCTTTAAGGAGCTGATAATTAGCAATTTAGCTAACAAGACATAATACCTCCCATGGGCATTTCTGTCTTAATAGAATATTGTAGTTGAGAGAAACCTCAGAGGTCATGATGTCCAACCCCTATCTTCAGCATCTTGACAAGTAATTATTTGGCCAAGGGCATATGAAAACTAAGAGGATGCCAGGACCTTAAGGAATAAGTCTCAAATGATTAAATGAAAGCCAGTAGATATTTGGGAGCAGGGAGCTCAGTGCACAGATGATCTCAATGTATTCATTCAGAAAGTATTCATGGATGTACAAAGTACTGTCCTGAGAATGGGGGAGGATGGAAAAGGTGATAATAAACATATGTAAAATAGGGTCCCATCCTCTCCAACATTCAGCATTATCTTTCCCTGTCATTCTAGCCAATCTTGACAGGTGCGTAGTGGTATCTCAGAGTTGTCTTAATTTGCATTTCTCTGATTAATAATGACTTGGAGCATCTTTTCATATGGCTAGAAATAGTTTCAATTTCTTCATCTGAGAATTGTCTGTTCATCTCCTTTGACCATTTATCAATTGGAGAATGGCTTGATTTCTTATAAATTAGAGTCAATCCGAGATTCAGTTCTTAAGCCTTTTCCTTTCCCTCTCTTAAAATCCTCTCCCCCCCCAGTTAATTTTATCAAATTACATGGCATTAGATATTTTACATGGTACAGGAATTTCTAAATCTACATCACTTCATAGGGCTGTTGTAAGAATATGATAAATTACTAATTCAATTAAATAAGCATTTATTAAGAAACTTTACTAAGTAGGCATCAGGATAAAAAGGCAAAAAGAAAACCAAAAAGTCTGCCTCAAGAAGCTCCGATTCTAATGTGTGCAAAGCACTTGGAAAATATTAAAGCATTATATTAATGTTATTATTATAATCATTATCAATATTACCTTAGTTTTATCTTCTTCTACAAGATTTAGACAAAAAAAAAGTCCTGGAAAATGTCATCATTGTTTTTATAATTTTAATGTACTACAAACTATCATGCTATTGGGTTAAATAACTGCTTTTTTTTTTTTTTTTTTTAGTTAAATAAAACATGAAGCTATAAGTCATCACCTCATTGAAATCATCTTTGTTTGGTACAATCCAAAGATCAGATAGATCAATAAGGATTATATACATCACATCCTATTTTTTTGTTGTCATTTTTCTGTATTGTCCAACACTTCATGATCTAGTTTGGGGTGTTCTGGGCAAAAATACTGTTTTAATTTGCCATTTCCTTTCCAGCTCATTTTACAGATGAGGAAACTGAGGCAAACAGGATTAAATGATTTGACCAGGGTCACAAAGCTGCTAGGCTTTTGAGGCCAGATTTGAATGCACAAAAATGAGTCTGCCTGACTGCAAGCCCAGTGTTCTATACACTGAACCACTTGGCATCTTATTATCATGTGATTTTGATTTCTTCTCTATGTTTCTGTATTTTGAAAGTATTTCCCCCATGATACTTGGAGATTACAAGTATTTTAAAGTATGGTAACATTTGTTTAAAACATTGTTCTTAAGTGTTTATGGACAGGTCATAGTTCAGTTTATGATAATGGTCCAATTCCAGTATAATTAAGTGGTTAAGTTATCTAGGATATTCTAAGATCTCTATTTATAGTATGGTAATTTGGCATCTATCAATCCATGAAATGTATTTTCTAATGCAGAATTCTAGCCATTTAGGCAAGTTTTGCTAAGTATTCTGGAGGTGCTAAGATTTTACAAGCTGTAAGGATGTGTTCAAGTTTCTGTATTTGCCTTGAATCTTTAAATATTACTTGATCTTTAAATCTGGGCTCTTTAAGAATAACCCCTCTGTAATTTCTAGTCCAGTGATCTAATCCTGAATTACCATCATAAACCCCTGCATTTCCACAAACAAGTATACAGCTCAGCCATTTATTTAGAGCCTCTTTGTAAGTATATTATAGTCTGAGTTCATACAAATGTCACCCCATGCTTCCATTCTTGGATTTTAGCCATTTCATAGTGTCTTTAGAGTTAAGCCACTCTCTGTGTCCTTAACAAATTCAATGGCATAGACCAGTTAACAGATTTTATTGCTGTTAGGTCAACTGATGTTTTCTTATTCGACTTTTTTTGTTTATTTCTGACCTATTTACCTCATGCTCTAAGAATTTTATCATTTCTTCCTCCTTTGGAAAAAGAAATTGTTCATCTTCCTAGATAGAGCTGCCTTGAAGAAGAGACTAAGGCATATGTAGAAATTATCTTCATCCACTAATTCAGAGTGACCTCTAGATTCAAGGATGAAACTTCTCCTTAGTATGTATTAAGAATTTAGCAATTATCAATGCCAAATTATTCCATAAAATGAAGGAGCTGTTTAATTTGTTTCTCACTAATGCAACACCATCCATGGATATCAAGTGATTAATAAAATGTCTCAGTTCAACTCCCTCTGTAATTTGGAGCCCATATAAAATTCTATTTAGTAGAGAAGTCAGTAGATGTAAATCTTAAAAGAACCACACTGAGCTAAAACTCTTTCCCCTGAGAAATGCCACATTTTATATCTATTCTTCTTGGCAGAGTATGGGCAAAGTGTTTCAAGTCAAGAAGTTTCCACGTGTGTATCAAATGTGTTAAGGTTCTCAATATGCTTAGATAAAGTTTTCTATAGCTATAGATATAGACATGGACATGGGTAGATATGCACAAAATAAATGACTTATCCATGAGTGCAGAACTGAATCAAAGATTGTGATACTCAAAAAAAAAAAAAAAGCAATATAAATATTCTGATACTCTAAGATAACTTGTTCATTAATTACTAAATTGATAAGTTATTCGTTATTGTTCTTTATAACCTACCTCACTCTCTCCACATACCCTGCAATCCAGTGAAACTGATATCATTCTTAGTATTCCTCGAACAAGACTCCCATCCCCTGACTCTTGACATTTCCCACCAACTGCGCCCCCATTCCTGGTATGTTTTCCCTATTTAGATCTACCTACTGGCTTCCCTGACTTCCTTTAAAGCCTAAATAAAGTACCTCCACAAGAAGCTTTTCTTGATCACTTTTACTTCTAGAGGCTTCCCTCTGTTTATTAATTCATGTTTACCCCATATATACCTGTTTTGTACATAATTATTTGCATCTTGTTTCCCTACTAGATCAAAGTTCCTTGATATTAGGAACTGTCAATTGCCTTACTTTAAATCCTTAGTGAATAGCACAGTGTCTTGCACAGTGGAGGTCAAAACACCTTGTTTGTATCGACTGACCAACAATTTTGGCACATTCGATTCACTCCTCAGACATTCTACTGTTTTCTTAAAAGTGTTTATTGATTTTAAAGATGCATAAACTACAGTGTGCAGGTACTGAAATGTTTTCAGTGTTTTTTTCTAGTGAAACAACTCTAAATTATTTGTACAAAATACACAAACATTATTTACCTATAGCTGGAATGGTCACTGTTGTTTCATGTTATGATTAATAGATATGTGCTACCTTTGCTTTAGAAATTTGGTATCAATCTTGTGTCTAAAGAAAGTGATAAATTGACTTTCCAGTAATTCATGTACTACTGTCAAGCATTTGAACTAATTATAGATCTTCTCTGGCCTCATTGATTTTCAGTTTTTTTCTATCATTTAAAGATTTTCTTTATTCTGAACTTAAACACCAAATAAAGTGGGCATTTTCATATACATGCTAGGATAAATAAGAGTTTTGTACATAAAAATGCAAATCTCTATTAAATAAGTTTTACTTTTCTTTTGTTTTTACAATTTTCAGTTAATAAAAATATATTTTCTCTCCCTCTATTCCTCTCTCCCAACACTAAAAGAAAAAAGACAACTAACTTGTTACAAACATGTATAGTCAAACAACAACAACAAAAAAGATCCACATTGTTATATCTCAAAAAATAGCTATCTTAATCTTCATCCTAAATCCATCATCTCTCTGACAGAAGGTGTATAGCATGATTTATCAGTGATTCTGAGGGACTATGTTTTCAAGAATAAATGGAGTTCTTAAGTTTTTCAGAATTGCTTTGTTTTGTGTTAACTTTATATTGCAAAGGATTATTATCCTAGTTCTGCTCACAACTCTCTAAATCAGTCCATAAAAGTTTTCCCATGTTTTCTGAAGCCATCTCTTTCATCATTTCATATAGTTTTCTATTACATGTACACATCATAATTTGTTCAGTTATTGAATAATATTGATAACTTAATTGATGCCTTAGATTCCACTTCTTTGCTACCACACACATACACACAAGTAGTCAGTATTTAATATTGCTTACAAATGAGTCCTTTTGCTCTTTAGTTAATTTTGGGGGACACAGTAGTGATATTGCTGAGTCATTTGGGAGCATTATTTAAAAATGCTTTTCAGAAAGCCAGCCCAATTCACAGTTTCTCTGGAATATCTCATTTTCTTTTTTTGCTAACTTAATCAAACACATGAGTATGAAGTAGAACCTATGAGTTGCTATAATTTGCATTTCTTTACTTAATAAATGATTCATGGTATTCTTTTTTTCATATGATTGTTGATAGCTTGTTTTTCTTCCTTTGAAAAGTGCATATAGGTAATTATTGATCACTCATCAATGGGAAATGTGCTTCCCAATTCTTCAAAGAAGCTAGAGTTTCAGTCATTTTCCTTAACAAAATTCTTCAGTCATTTATCACATTAACAACCTAGAAGCTTTCTGTTTTCCATTTAAGGCAACTGTGGTTTTGTGTTGGATTTCCCAAAGACACGTAGACAAGAAATTTTCCATACCTCCTTTATCTCTGATTTCTTTATTTTTCAAACATCTGTAGTAAAAGTTTTGATTAATGCTGAGTAAATTATTTTATTCTTAGTACCACTTAGACTCCTTGTATCATCTTAACCTTTAAATTTTTTTCTTCAATGGATGATAAAGGAAATTTATAATTTCTGTTGGGTTTTTGTTTTTTAAATTCTTCTCCACATGCTTTTTTTTTTCTGATTTCCTTGGGCAATATGGCATTCAGAATTTCTTTTGGGTATAACAGCTAGATGTTGCTGTAATCTTTCAAAGTCTTTTCAAAGATCTTCAATTGCATTTTTGAATTACTTTCTCCATAGCAATATTTGACCCCCTACCCTTAAGAGGTATGCTTGCATAGTTCTGCTTTTCCTCCTGCGGCACTTGCTTTGGAAATGGTTGATACATATATTGTTGTGTATATATTCTGTAATATTTTTATACTTCCTATTAAATGCTGTGGAAAAACAGGTTCATTTATGATGATTATAACAGACATAATAAGGCAAGTTAGTAGAGTATGATTCATTTATCTTTCCATGTGGAAAAGATGGAAAGCCTGCTTCTGGAAGAATCATGAAGGCATGTAAGGGGAACTGACTTGGAGAGATGTGTAGCAATTCTGTAACTGCTTTGATTATCTAATGACCTGTTGAAGAGGATTGGCTTTCAGAGGCATTCAGAAAAACCTTAGCTACCTTCTCTTTTCTCTCATTTTCTTTTTTTCTTTATTAATGCCTTAAGTTCATAGTATCTAGTAAAATACCATGATGATATTGGGAGTTACTAAAGATTGGAGAGATATCCATAAAAATCTGGGACTCAGAACCTAGGCAAGATTTCCCAACTAGCACAGCATCAATTCCCCAAGCATCAAAAAGCACTGCCTTTAAGAGTGTTCTTCAAGACACTAGCCTAGCAGTAGCTGAGATGTGGGTTGACTGACAGCTGTCTTGTATCTTAAGTATAAACTTTGTAGGTACAACAATATGTAGAAATGGAGTTAAGGTTCAAGCCTACTTCCCTAAAGACCAAGATGGCATAAGAGAAAGTATATATGTCTTAAGTTTCATGGAGGAAAGTGGTTTGTGTGCTTGTTCTTGTTATATCTCTGCAAAGATTACCTAATGTTAAATAGCAAAAAGGAACTAGAGTACTAGTTGTTATCCCCCTAACAATGGGAAAAACTCAAGTCAATGAGAGCTCTAGCTAATCACATACACACACACACGCACATGTATATCTATCTACACACACATATGTACTCACATGTGCATTCATGTACATACAGAATACTCCTGAGAGGACAGGTACCAGCATTAAGATCGATCAGGAAAGGCTCTTTGCAGTAGGTAGAATTTTAGCTGAGACTTGAAGAAAATCAGGGAAGTCAGAAGGCAGAGATGCAGAAGGAGAAATTTCAGGCATGGATAATGTGAAAATAGCTGCAGTTGGGAGATGAAATGTCTTGTGTGAAGAACAACAAACAGAACAGTGTCACTGGATCATAGAGTATTTAGAGGACTATAAGGATATTGAAAAGATAGGAAAGCACCATGTTCTGAAAGGCTTTAAAAATCAAAAAGATGGTTTTATTTTTGTTCCTAAAGGTAATAGGGAACCACTAGTAAGTATTGCAAGGAAGGTAACATAATCAAATATTACCATGATACTGTTGCTGGATAATAGCCTGAAGTAGGGAAATATGAGGTCTCATACCTGAACATGGGGCTCACAGCATTATGATTTACTATCAGTAAATGTTTGATTTTTTTATCTATCTTACATATCTATATACCCAGAATAATGTAAAAATTTCTTGGGCAAAAAGGGTTGTGAAAAAAAAGAAAATGTTTAAGAAACCTTATATAAAAAAGATGCTGTGAAGGAAGAATTAACAAATTGGATGTGAGAAGTGAAGGTAAAGAGTTAAGTATAGCACAAATTTCAAGTCTGGCTAACTGGGACGATGGGGATGCCCTCAACAGCAATAGCAAGGTTGGCAGGGGGAAGAAAATGAATTTAGTTTTGGACACATTGAGAATAAGATGTCTGTGAGACCTCCAGTTTGATATGTTCAGTGGTTGGTTGAATATGAAAGACTGGAGGATAAAAGAGTGGTTTTGGCTGGATAAAAATAACCTGAGAATAAATAAGCCACAAGTAATTAACTTTGACTATGGAAGTATAAACACAATTCAAAGTCTTGAATGTTCTGTGTTTTTCCTTCCTAGGAACATTAACCCACTTCTTTAGCCTCTGACATGCAATACTTTTCTGGATACACCTCCCCATCTCTTCATCCCAACCTCTCCCAGTGTCTTTTATCTCTAAGATTACTTCCCATTTTACTGCATTGTACATAGTTATTTGTATAATGTCTCTTCTCTTAGAGAGCAGGTTCCTTGAGAGCAGAGACTGGAGTTTTGGGTTTTTTAATACCCCCACAACTTAGCAGAGTGCTTAGCATATAATAAGCATTTAATAAACGCTTGTTGACTAATTTTGGTTGTAGTTCAGTTGTTTTTTAGTCATATTCAATTCTCTATGACCCTTTGGGAGTTTTCTTGGCATACATACTAGAACAGTTTGCCATATCTTTCTTTCTTCAGCTCATTTTAGAGATGAAAAAACTGAGGCAAACAGAGTTAAGTAACTTGCCCAAGCTCACACATCTAAAAAGTGTTTACAAATTTGCCTAAAATGTAGATTAAACTTAAAAATGTGTCATATGGACATTTTTCCTATAGAGCAGGGTGTTAAGCCTTTACCAGCATACCTCTGGTTATTATTATCTTGCTTTCTTGTGGTACCAGAACATGAAGGTATATTTCTCACTCCACTATCTTCTATGTCATTTTGATGGTTTTGAGTAGGGGCAGCCTGCAACCTAATGTCAACCTAATGTTTTCAAAGATTCTTGGGTGCTTACCAGTCACTGGTATTGCCAGAATCCAGTTGGCCATTATTTCAGAGTCCCTGTCAGATCTTCACAGCTATTATAATGTCTCAGGGAACAGCCTGTATTGTACCCCACCAGCTGCCTTAACTGGCATTCTCTTTCTTTTCCTTCCACCTGCCCCACCTCAATGCACAAGTGACACGTTTGGTTTTATTATTGTTATCATTCATCATCATTTTCTTGTCCTTATATTTTTATATAATAGTTCACACAGAAACAGTAGAAAAAAATAACTGCTCTTCGTAATCGAATAAAAACCTTGCATTGTAAACCCATCTTCTGCAAGCCCACTGAAATCATCTTCAGGACTTATTTTTATTTGTTATTGTTGAGTTGTTTTAGTCATATCCAACTTTCCATGACCCTATTTGGAGTTTCCTTGGCAAAGATACTGGAATGGTTTGCCTTTTCTTTCTTCAACTCATTTTAGAAATGAGGAAACTGAGGCAAAGAGGGTTAAGTGACTTGCCCAGGGTCACACAGCTAGGACATATCTGAGGTAGGATTTGAATTCAGATTCTATTGACTGCAGGACTGGTAGTCTATGCACTGCACCATCTAGCTGTCATTATTTGTATGACCATTACTGTTACTATTACTATTACTATTACTATGATTATTATTTTGACTGGACCCATAATTTCATCAGTATTCGGAACACATGTGGACACACACATACACAACACACACATACACATATGCAAACATACCTATATAATGCATATGTGTGTGTACTACATACACACAGAATCAGAATTTGAACTTGATGGATTTCAGTTCTTTCTTCAAAATCTGAATATATGCTTGCCCACATCTATTATGCCCACAAGTATTATGGTAAAGGCAGGTGACTTTGTCTTTAACCAGGCTATACCAGGATGTACCTATCCAACTGAATATTGTCTCCTTGGTAGGGAAAAGAGCAGACAAGGAGGATGTATTTCTCTGTGCCATGATATCCTGCATCAAAACATTTGTAGAGGCTCTTTCAGAATTGTCTTCAGCTCCCTGGGCACATTCTTTTGAAGGTCCTCAGTGGAGGCAAATCTTGCCATTTTGAAGGTGACTTTGTCTTTGAAAGCAATCCAAAGTCCCCCAGGCCCAAAACTGGTGAGTAAGGCAGACAGTCAAGCTGGGCTACACCTTTTTGGATCAGAAACTGGGAATGACCCATAAAATAATGAGGCTGATTCTCTGTGGCTCATAAAGTGACCCTAGAAGCAGTTTCCAGAAACAATTTCTGAGCAAGAGCAGTATCAATAGAACACACCTGCCCAGCCTCCCAAAGGGGGAAGTCAGAGGACAGCAGCAATGTGCCCATCAGCTGTTAATAAATGTGAGCCATTACTAGGTATGTACGCTTGTTAGAGAAATCATTCTACTAACATTATAGTTATACTGTAGTTATAAGGATGAAGAGAACCTAAACAGGATATTGTTTTCTGAGAGTCTATTTTTTATCTGCAAAATGAAGGTGCTATTCTAGGACCTCTTCAAACTCTACTAATTCTAAATTCTATGGTCCTATTATATATGCAAAATAAATACTCTGGTATTTTGTATCAACTGAGCTTCTATCAGTAACTTTCAGAATCTGAAATTACAAAAACAGAATCAACATAACTTGATCATTTATGGTCATCATAATGATTCTGATGCCTGATCAGTTAGTAAGTGCTTTCTAAATCATCAGAATTAAACTTTAACATGGTGTTATGAATAATTTATTGTGTTCTCATTCTTTGAAAAGTGATAGTTCAAATAGGGCATCTATGGTAACTTTCTTCTTTAAAGAATATTAAGTTAACCAGGACAATCTTCAGCCATACCTGATAACAGAAATGGAAGAATTGGATCACAATTGTTTTCCCATTTTATGCTAGGGAAATCTAAGATTCAGAAATGGAAAGTGACTCACTGAATTTCTCACAACACATAGCAGATGAAAAATTAGAATCAAGGTTTCTGAACCCATTGTGTTTCCTTTCCAGGCTTCCATGGGAGCACTGGGATACTTTTCTGGTTTAAAAAATGAAGGTTAAAAAAAAAAAAAAAAAAAGCTGAGAGAGGAGCAGAGTTAGATCAGTGATGTCAAATTCAATTAAAAACAGGGGACATTAAAAAATACATAAGGATCCCTGCAGAAGCATAGCATATGGACTTAGAAAAGCACATATTAACAATATGTCTGTTTTATTGCATTTTTATTTTATTCTATTGAATTTTAACATATTTTTATTTATTTTGTTAAATATTTCATAATTACATTTTAATCTGATTGGGGTCACTGAGGAAGTAATTTGATTCATATGTAAGGACTGAGTGTCTGATATCTCTAGAAAGAAGAATAGGAGGTCCAAGCTATACTAAAGCCTAGGGATACCAGGACTGGAGGATGTCACTTTGGACAGAAAGGAAAGGGAAACAGTTGATACAACGAAAAAAGATTTGAAAGAAGGTCTAATTTCAATTTTGCTGCTGATTATCTGTGTGACCTTGGATTTCAGTCTCCTTGCTCCTAAAAATGAAGGGATTAGATAAGGAATGATCTCTAAGACTTATTTGGGTTCTAAGGTTCTAAGACACAATGGAAAACTTGGTATTATCCGGGTTTCATTCACCTCTTCTTCCCTAACTAAATATGTTGTTCATTTTTCTCTCTGAATCTCCTTCTGCCCTGCCTAGAATCACTTGCAGGGGTGTGCAGCCACCAATTGTGGAGGAGCGGCCATAAAACCATAATGAGCCCAGAGATGCCAAAGTGAAAATGATAAAGGGAAAGTCATAAACATTCAAATAAATATATAAATATAAATGCATCCATAAACTGAGCCCTGGAGGTATTTTAAACACATAATATGGCTGTTCTATCTCTTACTTTGCCTGGAACAGCTTTCAAAGGGAATTAATTTAATTCTCTTGTTCACCCCACCTCAGCCCCTTACAGGGGTAATAGCTAATAACGAATACAGATAGACTCTCCCTCCCCCTCAGATCCAAGGACCATTCAAAGCCTCCCTCTAGCATTCATTACGATAAAGGAAATGCATTGAATTCACCCTGGCCAAGGTCACATGACTATACACCTCCCATCCCTTTCTGCTGTACAGATCTAAATTAGCCCAGGCTTCCACCCTGAGACTTGCTGTGGTTTATATGGATGTGGCCACCTCTCTTTTGCCCTGATTAATGTAAAGGGAGGACAGGGGGTTAGTAGAAAATCATGGATAATACACAGCTAGATAGTTTAACAGCTGGGCACCAGGCAAACCTCTCACTCTCTCCGCTTTCTCTTCCTCCTGCCACAGGATGACATCTGGATTGAATTATAATACTCACATTTATAAAGTCTTTTTCAAAGTGCTGTATATGTGTGTGTATTAAGATATATTCTGTATTGAAGATATATTTATATGCGTATATGTACAAAGATAGATATTAACATATATTCAATACACATTAAAGAAATATAAACATAGGTGTGTAATCATTTTATGTGTGTGCATTATATATACAATATATGTAATATAATAAATGTATTAGAAGCAGTTATGTGCATATTATATAATATATTAAAAGAGATATATACATCTCATATATATTTGATATTAATGTGTATGTATTTGATATGTATTAAAATATATCTAAAGAAATAGTAAAAAGAACAAGGAAAAGAGATCCAGACACACATGTATAAATATCTAATATATAATATAATAATATGATATATGCTTATTATGAATACAATGTATATGCAATTATACAAAATATATTGAAATAATTATATTAGATACATTTATGCATATATTATTATATAATATATTAAGAGATATACATATCTCTTATTATATACATGTATAAAAGCATGCATGATCTCTTTAGATATATAAAGATGTGTATTAAAAAGATATGTGTGCATATGTATATATTTCTTTTATACATTATATACAATATATCTCTTTAATATACAATATACATGTATTTTTATACTTTACTATAGTTATGTGTATTACAATACATAAGGTATATACATAAGACAGATACATATAGTACATAAGATGTATACATTTGCATACATATGTATATTTATATGATTTGGATATACTATATATATATATTTATATAGTTCATGGCTTTATGTACATTGATTTTTCAAGTGAGGAGCTATCATTATCTTCTTTTTAAAAATGGGGAAATTGAGGTTTAGAGAAGTGATTGCTCTGTTACATTTCTAGTTAGTGTCTGAGCTGAGAGTAAAATTCTAAGTGTAGCATTTGATCCATGATGTCAGGTTGCTTTGTCAGTTAGGTGAAAAAGCAAAGGACTGGCAGTTGGAAAACCTGAGCTATAGTCCAGACTCTGCCACTAATTTAAGACATGACCTTGAATTTAAACAAATTTGCCCAACTGACCATCTACTAATACAGAATTATAAGCTAATTAGGAGCCTTAAAACTATGTTTTCTTTACAGATAAGGATCTATGACCCAAAGAAAGAAATGTCTCGCCCAAGCTCTCATTACCCAGCTAGCAGCAGAATCAGAACTAGAACCCAGAGTTTTTGACTCCTTGTGGGTTCTCACTGCTCTATATCAGTGAAGTCAAGCTTAAATAAAAACAAATCCCTCTAGGTCATATATTGATTCAGGAAACTACATATTAATATTATTTATGTTGTATTTTTATTTATTTTATTAATCATTTTCCAATTACATTTTAATTTGATTTGAGCCTCATGTGGTAGGCTAATAGCCTAGAAAAAATTACAGCTAGGAAGTTGTGGGTGTGACACCTGTGCTCTGTACTATTAGTTAAAAAGTTCAGCCATGCATAAGCTGTTGCTCTATAGATCCATACATAATATTTACCTTTTCTATTCATTCTTGGACTTGGGATATACTTGAGGGACCACAACCTACTCAATTCTGTATGCTGAAGACCAAGATCATACTTGAACTGTTTAACGTCACCCCTTTTGGATTATTCCAACTGGAAGGCTCAACCTCCCCATTCCTATTCACCATGTTTCATTTCATTTCACCCATTCACTTCAAGGTGGTAAGAGGGAACACATAGCTGCAGGTTGCAATTTCTGTCAGTTGTTTAGTATATGTTATTTAATACATAATAATATTCTGCTGTTGCTTTGGCATTCTTGAGAACTTCTTTCATTGAATCATCAGTATAGAGAAGAAGGATCACAGATTTAGCACTTAGATGAACTTTAGTGAATATCCAATTTTTGTTGTTGTTTAGCTATTTTTCTTTTGTTTCTGATTCTTCATGGCCCCATTTGGGATTTTCTTAGCAAAGATACTGAAGTTTGGCATTCCAACTCATTTTATAAATACAAAAAACAAAAAACAGGGTTTGATGACTTGCCAGTCACCTGGGTTGAAAGTATCTTAGGGCTGAATTTGAACTCAGGAAGATGAATCTCCCTAAGCTAGGCATTCTATGCATTATGGTGCCACCTAGTTGTCATCAGGTCTATATAGAAAAGGAAATTGAGACCCAGAGAGTTTGCCTCAAAACACAAGTAGTAAGTGATAAAATTAGGATTTAAACACAGAGCCTTTGATTGCAAATCCAACATTTTTTCCACTGGAGGACAGTCCAACATTGTGTGACATTCTCCTATCACCTGTCAGAAATTAAATAAACTGTCTGTCAGAATGAGGTCAGCCAGCTGTGAAATAATACTCAGTGAAAATCTTTGTATATGTAAGAAGAATTTAAGACCAGAATCCATGTTGTGCATAAAAAATAATAAAACTCCCATTCACACATCTATGTATGCTCTTGGTCCAGATCACTGACCTTGGCTAAGAAGCCGTATAGGTTAAATGAACTTAAATGACCTTGGTTCAAGTCCTTATTCTCCTCCCTATATGCACCTGAACAAGTCAAGCCATGAGCCACAGTTTCTACATATGCAAAATTTATGGATTGAATTTAACTCATTCTAAGGTCCCTTTGATTCTCGTCTTAAATCTTAACCTTTGCCTCAGAATCTTACTTGCTTCCTATTCTGATGTCTCACTGATAATTTAAGAATCTTTCCTCATTCTCTCTGCATATCTCTAAGATTCCTCGTAGCAAGCAGGAGCTTCAGATAGAAACCTCTGCATTGTCATTATCATTAGTGAGAGCTAAATAATTACATAGATGAAAAGAGGCATTATATTGTCATCACAATTTTATTCCACTAGTGTGCAATTATATCCCATGTTCAACTCTTACCTGGTGTTCAGAGTCAGATTCAAATTTTCCAATTAGAGGGAATGACTACATACAAATAGAAGGATCCATATATAGTATTGTAGACACTCCAGGGGGGTGTCTGTCTCTTTTTAACCAGATTCTTTTTCTATGCAGAGCCTAGCAAAAATAAGGTAAAATGATTTGCTTTGCACTTGAAGTTTAAGGGCTAACAGGAACTGGGCCTGCTTGCTCTGCATGGAAGAGAGAAAACTTCATTAATTAAATTTGTAGAGAGTTTATAATCTCAGATACTACTGAAAGAAACAGAGATGCCACACACCTTAAAACTGTTCAAGATAAGAAAAGGCTATAATAGAAAAAAGACCATCTGAAGGAACCAGAAGGAGTAGATGTTTTCAGGCACCAAAGCTGAACAGATTATAATGCTCTGGTCATTAGTTTTATGGCAGAATACAAAGAAAAGTAACAGATAGTGTTAAAGTAGTCACCAGCAAAATTAAGGAGTCCCTTAACCAACCTGAGAAGTTTACAGAAAATGGGACATTCTTTAGAACCAGTAAAGTAGAATTTTCTTATGAAATGTGATTGTGTCATTGGTTTTGTCCTTCATTCTTGAAAAGGACCATGACATCAGGGAGGTGATGCCATGAAATTCAAGTGAATTGAATTTAAGTGAGGGAGGGCTGTGCAAGGTCCCCTGCCTCACTTCCCACTCCAGAGTCATCTGGGTCCAGTGGCCAGATATAGATCAAGATGACTAGAGATGGCCCTAATGCAATGAGAGACCTTGGTCTTTAACAGGTCTGAGGCAACACCTAATCAGTGATTAAGGCTGAATAATAAATGAGGCAGAGAATAGTCTCTTTTACACATTACACACATTACATTACAGTCATCCCTTCCACATTGTGGAGGGTTAGGGTCACTGGTGCTCCTTGCAATCTGGAAAATATGCATATTTTTGGCCCAGCCTTCATACAAGAGAAGTCTGAATTTTTTTTTTCTTTTATGGAGTGTTTATAGTACTTTCTTGCAAATTTTGAGTTGATATTATACAATACTATACAAATATTTTATGCATTCCTGAGTTTCTAATCTTTTTCTTTGTCATCTGCTTGTGTGTTGTCTGTGGCTTCCACAAAACTGCCAAAAAATTACCATTTATTTCTTATACTCAACTGCAATATATATCAAAACTACAAAGGGGAAAGTCATGATGTAGAAAGGATGTAGATCTCAGAGATAGAAGTCTGTCTGCTGATGATAGACTCACAAACCTCCAGACGTCCCTCTTTGTGTTCTAAAAACATGAGCTACTCCAAGAAAGTTACTTACCCCTGAGGGTAGGATACCTAATGAATGTTTCAGAAACAAATGTGCAGTCAAGAAGAGTATGAACATTCCCTGACTTGGGGGAAAGGGAGAGAAGAAAGGAGTCTCAGAATTAAAGATTGCTATAGTAAGTAGGATTTGAAGTGGGTTTTAATGGATGGATAAAATCCATAATTAAAAAAAAAAGTCCTACTGAAGATCCAAGAGTATTGTTGAGGCAGTGTATATATATATATATATATATATATATATATATATATATATATATATATATATATATATATATATATGGAATTTGTATAGGTAAAAAGGAATGAAGAGGGCTATTAGGTGGTACAGTGGATGGAGCACTTGACCTAGAATCAGGAAGGCATGAATTTAAATGTGACTTCAGATACTCACTAGTTGTGTGACCCTGGACAAATCACTTAACCTTGTTTGTCCCAGTTTCCTCATCTGTAAAATGAGCTAGAAAACAAAATAGTAAACTACTCCCGTATCTTTGCCAAGAAAACCTCTTATGAAGTCATGAAGAGTTAAACACAACTGAAAAAAAAGGATTAAAAAATTGAGGAAAAGTATGAAATCTGGAAAATGCAGTGATATAATCCAGTATTCACATCATTTTCAGCTAAGGTATATTGCTTTCTTCACTAATAGGCTACAGTAGTTTTGAAATATATTCCTCAAATTCCCTGCCCATGAAGAGAAACTTTGCTGAATTCTGATTTAACTTTTGCTTTAGAGCAGGGACTCAAACTTTTTGAGTCATGGATCCTTTAAAATCTCATGAAGACAGGACCAAATTTCAGATATGATCATTCCCCCACTGACAGATGATAATAAAAAATGATAATTACTAATCCATAATATAATTTGAAAAATGGTAACTAAGCCCCTTTTCTTTTTCTTACTAGTCTCCATATTTTCTTATTACTTTGTCTAGTCTGAGAAAGTAATTCATTAGTACTCTCTATAATCTTTAAATGAATTTAGGTAATATATTGTTTCATTATGTTGTTTTGGCCTAACTATGAACAATAAATATGTTTTATTTTTGCAAGGGGTTCTTAATTATTGATGTATTTCTATAAATTTAGAGTAGACCTTAATAAGTTAACTCTACAGATATTTTATGTATCTGAAGTTATTTTGAATACAATTTCTCTATTTCTCTTTTCCTCCTAGTTTTGGAAAGAATTGTATTAAAATATTACTGATACTTGTGGAGTTATTTCTTGACTAGAAAAGAAAATGGTAAACCACTCCAGTATTCTTTTCTAGTTCATTTTATAGATGAGAAACTGAGGCAAACAGAGTGAAATTATTGCTCAGGATCACACAAGCTAGGAAGTTTCTAAGGCTGGATTTGAACTTATGAAATTGAGTCCTCTTGACTCTAGGTCAAGCACTCTATCCATTGTGTTACCTGACTGCCCTGCCTGGAACATAGAAAACCCTTAATAAATGCTTCTTTCTTCGTTGCTTGCCTGATTTCCTTTCTACTTGGTTTAAAATACTGTTTCTGATACTTAGTACTTGTGTGACTGGACAAAAAACTACCTTCCTCCATGTAAGATGAGACTATTAGACTAGATGAGCTCTGGGACCCTTTTGAGTTTTAGGACTTTAATCCTATGAATACTTAACAAAACATGATCTACTGTCATTAATTATATACGAGAAAACTCTACCCATCATATACCTATATCTTTCATTGAAGGAGAGACAAGTCCCAATGCTATCAAAAAAAATCTTAAATTTTCATGGAGAACTCAACCAGTAAAGTATCCAGACCAAAAACCAGACCAAAGTATCAGCCACATTCTCCTGGATAAAGTAACAATCCATCACAATTTAAGAATAACATTTTATTGAACATTATTGATTTTTTTTAACTTCTCAAATTATAAGAGGGTCAAAATCACATAGGAATAGTATAAGGTGCTTCTGTTATCTATTGTTGGTGGCAAACCAAGAATGCTCTCAGTGAGTCAAAGATGAATTTATATTCTAATACTTTTAGTAATTACAAAAAAGTATGTTATCCAATTGTACAATAGTTTGTAGAACAATAACAATAACCTTAACAATAATGGTGTAGCAAGTTTTCTCAGAACTATTTTTATCTGAAAACCATTAAAAAAATATACAGGTAAGACAATAATAAAATGATAATAACAACTCATTTTACAATGTGTTTTAAGGGTTATAAAGCATTTGCTTCACAACAGCCTTGTGGGTGGGGTAAACAATCCAAATATAATTTCCCCCACTTTATAGATGAAACCAAGGTACCAGAAATGATTCACCTAAGATGTGGCAGCTAATCAGCTAATTAACGACAGAGCTTATAGACTAGAAATATATTCAGATCACATCTGAAGAATTGTATTCCATTATGGACAACATATTTTAAGGATGACATTTACCAAGTAGAGTGTGTTCAGAAGAGGATGACGAATATGATGAGGAGTATAGAGAAATACCCTATTAAAAATTGGTGTAGTAAAATAGAAAGTATGACTGGGAATCAAAAGAGACCTGTATTTGAATACTTTTTCAGATACTTAATTTCCATGTGACCACAGGCAAGTCATTTTATCTCAATTCCTTTAGTTTTCTCTTCTGTAAATAGGAATAATTAGCAAGTGCTGTAATACCTACCTGGTTGGGATAGTGTGAGGATCAAATGATTTGAAAACCTTAAAAGTGTTATATAAATATCAACTATAGTCTATGACAATCATTTTTAAAAACTGCAATTGTTTAACCTGAAAAAGGGAAAACTAAGTGGAGAGATGATAGCTGTCTTCAAATATACGAAGGGCTGTTATGTACATAAAGGAACAGACTTGTTCTATTTTAATCAAAAAGCTGGGACCAGAACCAAGAGACAAAACTTGTAAAAAAGAGAATTTTGGATCCACTAAAGGAAGAACATTTTAACAATTAAAACCATCTAAAAATGGAATTGGCTGTCTCCTGTGGTCATGGACTACCCAACACTGGAGCTATTTAAGTAAAGTTCAGAACTGTCAGGCATATAAAAGTGATTTTTCATTGAATGAGTGGTAGAACTAGATGATCCCTAAGATCCCTAAAATCCTTCAAAACTCTAAGGGGACAGGCAACCAGAATTTAAGTGCCTACTATATAGTAGGCACTGTACTAGGTGCTTTAGAACTATGTCATTTTGTCCTCCCAGTAACACAGGAAGGTAGGTGCAATTATTGTCATCCCCTTTTTGCTTATGGGGAAAGTGAGGCAGGTAGTAGTTGATTGGCTTGTCCAGGGTCACACAGCTAGTAAATATCTGAGGCTGGATTTGAATATATATGTTTTGCATATATATTTTCTTGGCTTCAGATCCATTGTTCTATCCACTATCTAGCTTCTTTTAGATTTTAGATTTTAGAAAAGTATGGTTTAGGACAGAGGACACAGACCTGGAAATCACATCTGAGTACAAGACTCTTCCCTACTCTGGGTCATGTTGTAGTTATTCATTTATTTCAGCCATGTTCAACTCTTGGTGGCCCCATTTGGGGTTTTCTCAGCAAAGACACCAGAGTGGTTCACCATTTTCTTCCCCAACTCCTTTTACATAAAAGAAAACTGAAGCAAACAATATTAAGCGACTTGCCCAGAGTCACTGTTAAGGCCAGATTTGAATTCAGAAAGATGAGGCTTCTTGACTTCGGATTCAGCACTCTATCCACTACACCCCTTAGGAGCCCACTCTGAGCCATAATTTCTTTTGATTGAAAAAAAGGAGTGCAATAGAAAGAATGGCATATTTGAAGTCAAAAGACCTGGACTAGAATTTCAGCTTTGCTCTGTAACCTTAGGCAAGTGATTTTATCTTGCTGGGTTTCAGTCTTCTCATCTAAAAAAGAAGAGTCAACTGCCCACCTCTAAATATATGATTCTGTAACTATACACCTTTTAAGGCTCTTTCCTGTTCTCAAATGTTATGATTCTGACCTATCATATAGTGTTCTTTCTACTATGAAGCAATGGAATTTTATGTTTTATATATATTTACATATATATATATTTATATATATACACTCATACATGTATATATATATACACACATATCTATATACATATATACATATATATGCACATATATGCCTAAGACATTCATATACATATGTGTGTATATAAAAGTCTTATTAGCTAGTAGAGGTCATTTAATCTGAAACACACTCAAAAAGAATCCCCTCTATTCTGTTCTTGACAAGTGGCCATCCAGGCCCATCTCAAATATTTTCAGTTAAGAGTACTTTATGGACTTATATAAACTGATGCTAAGTGAAGTGGGTAAAACCAATAGAACCAATGTGTCTCTTTTCAACAATGGGTTGATTCAGGGCAATTCCAATAGATTTGTGATGAAGAAAGCCATATGCATACAGAGAGGATGGGAACTAAATCTGGATCACAACATCGTATTTTCACCTTTGTTGTTGTTATTGTTGTTTGCTTGGTTTTTTCTCTTTTTCCCTTTTGGATCTTATTTTTCTTGTGCAGCATAATAAATGTGGAAATATGTTTAGAAGAATTTTATGTGTTCGACCTACATTGAATTACTTGCTGTCCTGAGGAGGTGGGAAGGGAGGGAGAAAAAAAAGGAACACAAGATTTTGCAAGGGTGAATGTTGAAAACTACCTTTGCATGTGTTTTGAAAAATAAAAGGCTACTATTATAAAAAAAAATAATAAAGGTACTCTATGACCTAAGGCACTGTAAGATGGTATTAATTATTAGAAAAGATTTCCCTATGTCAAGTCACAACCTGCTTTTCACTCATTTCCTTTCAATGCTTTTCCTAACCCCCCTCCAATTATCAAGTATTATTTTATCTGCCCTTCATACTGTACCTTTCCATCCCATTTGGCATTTTTAAAAGTCTCTTCCCTTTTGATCTGATTTTTCTTGTGCAGCATGACAGATATGGAAATTTGTTTAGAAGAATTGCACATGTTTAACCTATAGCAGATTGCTTGCTGTCTGAGGGGGAGGGGATAGAGGGAGAAAAATTTGTTGAAAACTATCTTTGCATGTATTTGGAAAAACAAGATACTATTTTAAAAAATAAAATAAAATAAAAAATCTCTCCATGCATATATCTACATAATTTGGCAATATAAATCCCCACATTAGCTGCATCTGAATTTTCAGTTCACCACCTCTCTGTCAGGAGGTCAGCAACATGTTGAATGAATTATTTTTTTTCTTCTGGCTTCTTGGAAGATCACTGCATAGATCAAAGTTCTAAGGCTGTCAAAGTTGGGTGGATTTTTTTATTTCATTGTATAAATTATTTTCCTTGTTCTTTTCATTTCACCTTGCTTCTGTTCATAAAGCTGTTCCCTGTTTTCTCTGAAATTGTTCATGTCATCATTTCTTACATCACAGCAATACTACATTACATTGATACGCCACATTTTGTTTAGCCATTTCCCAACAGGGGAATAGACACTTTATTTACAATTTTGGGCTACCACAAAAAAGCTTAAGTCAAATTATCAACTACCCATGAGACATTTCAAACTGGATGTTAACAACCTTAACCTCAACATGTCCAAAATGGAACTCATTCTTTTTTCCCCACAAATTCTCTTCTCTTTCAAATTTCCCTAATTCTCTTGAAGCCATTGCCACCCTTCCAGTCTTATTTCATTTCACTCTATATCATTTCATAAAAGTCAAGTCAGTGATCTCTGAAATTGTTCATCTCATCATTTTTTTATGGTACAATAATTTTCTGTTACATTGATATTGCTTAGTTATCCCCTAGGGATATCCCCTAGTAGGAGAATACTACCTATGGGGATACCATAAAAAATTATAAATATTTCCAATCCCTCTTTCACAAAATAGCCCTTCAGATACACGAAAATAACTACCTTGTACTTCTATGTCTCCTCTTTTCCAACTTGAACATTCCCATTTACTTGAGTTTATCCTTTTATGGCAAAGTACCAAGTCCCTTCATCAGCCTGGTCATCCTCCAGCTTTTCAATGTGCTATCACTTCACTAATACTGGGTACTCTGCTTTCTTTAAATGTTGTCTTTAGTTAGAAATCCAATTAAAAAAAAAACTTTTTTTCCAATAGACTATGCTCTAGCCATGCCTCCTCCATCTTGTACTTGTGAAATACATTTTTTAATCCATGTAAGAGTCTACATTTCTTTCTCTTAAATTTCATTTTATTAGATGCAGCCCAACTTTATTGTGTATCGATATCTTTTTGGATCCTGACTCTTCTTTCCAATGTAAGATCTTCTTTCAATTTTTGAGTCTAACTTGATAGCATCCCATTTGTACCTTCATCCAAGTTACTATTTAAAATGTTAATGCAGAGCCAAAGATATTACTGAGCCACTCCATTAGAGATCTCCTTCTAAATTGTCCTTGAATGAGTGATAACTACTACTTGGGTCTAACCATTCAATCTGTTCCAACAGCACCTAATTATACAATTGTCTGGCCCACATCTCCATATTATTTTCACAAAAATTACCCAAAAGACTCTTTCAAATGCTTTGCTCAAATCTAGGCAAACCACATTGATAGCATTCCACTGATTTACCTGTCTAGTAAGCCTTTCAAAAAGGAGAATTGAGGTCAGGCTGACATGAGCTGTGTTTGATGAAACCAGGCTGGCTCTTTCTGATCCCCTTTTGTTTCCCAGACGTTCACTAACTATTCCTTAAGTAATACATTCCAGAATCTTGCCAAGAATCAAAGTCAATATCACATGTGTAAAGTTTTCAGATTCCTCCGTTCTCTTTCTTGAAGACTAGGACATTTGCCATTAGACTGTTCTATGGATCCTCTTCTGTCCTCTGTGATTTTCCCAGAGTGGTTCAACAATCCCATCTGACGGTTCTGTGAGATATGATTGATGTGAGCTTTGAGATCACTGAGTAAACTGGAAATCCACATGGTTTTTAATGGTTTATGAGTGGTTGTACAAGGAGACAAGGTCTAGCCTAGAAATCCCCCAAGAGTCAGTGAAGAAAGCATATTATTACAGCTCTGTGTGGAAATCTGGACAAGATTCTTATAGATCCTTGGGGTTATAAAGCAAAAGGGAGATGAGGAGATGCCTTGTAATAAGAAGAGGTGTCAGAATGGAAAGATGATAAGAAAGGTCAAAGACTTGGGAGTTTATAAGTCATTTTCTAGTAGATGATAATTAAGACCACTGTTGAGTGTTAAGGGAAAGGGGCAGATCACCCCAGACTAAGTCTTAGAAGATAGAGAAAGTGAGAAAGGGGCTCCTGAGAAAGGAATAGAAATTATATTGGGAGGTGCCCCAGGAGAGCAAAATGCTTCAGTCACCAAATTTAATGGTCTTTTCTCAGTCCTAATTCTCTTTTATCTCCTTCCTGCAGGTAACTGTCAGTCATTCCTTCCTACTAGAAACATTCTCCTCTTTTGGGTTTTCAATGTCTTTTGCTCAAGTTCATTATCTATTCATGCTGCCTGACCATGATGGCTTCCCACAAGGTCCCATCCTAGTCCCTCTTCTCCATCTGCATTGTCTCTCTTGGAATGTCATCAGCTCCCATGAGTTTAATGTTAGACTCCCAGATCTAATATCTAATCCTATTCTTTCCACAGAGTTCAAGCCTCATATTATCAACTGAGTATGAGACATTTAAAATGGACATCCCAGAGATACTCGACATTTTACATATTCAAAACAGAATTCATTATCTTTACCCTAAAACCTCTCCTTTTTCAAACTTCCCTATTTCTATTGAAGGCATCCTTACAGTGTCTCAGGTTTATAATCTCAAATCCTGCCTCTCCCTCAACCCATATAGATAATCAGTTGTTGAATCTTTTCTATTTAAGCATTATCTTTCCTATCTCACCCCTTCTTTCCACTCTGTTATCACCTTAGTTCAAGCCTCAAAGCATCTTGCCTAGATTATTGCAATATAGTACTAATTCATCTCCCCATCTCAATCTCTTCCTCTGTCCATTGTTGCCAAATTAATTTTCCTTCGGTACAAATCTGACTATTTGATGTTCTACTTAATAAGATCCAGTGACTTAGTGAAGATAGGATCTTCAGTGGACAATATAATTTCCTCTTTTAACTTTTTTTATTTCCTACACAACCGGGTCCAAATCTATCTTTCTAGTTTCACTGAAAATTATTCTCCCACATATTTGGAATCTTCCCTGATGTTCTGCTAGGAACATGATGATTTTTTGGGGGTTTTTTTTCTTTTTTTCTATCTTTCTTTTTCCATTTTTTTTAAGTTTTAAGTAAATAAGTACATTTTAAAAAGAAAAGAAAAGAAAAGAAAATTAGTCTCCTTCCCAAAGTCTGTGGTCTAACCAAACTCTTCTCTTTTTTTTTGTCACACATGACACACCATCTCTCATTTCTATGTCTTTTCACTGACCATCCTACATGCCATTTTCTTCTTCCCTCCAACTCAGTCCTTCTCTTCCTTTAAGAGGTAACTAACTCATTCATCACCTTCTTCATGAAGCTTTTTTTGATCTTCCTAATTGCTAATGCCTTACTTTCTCACACTGCCTTATGTTTAAATACTTTGTATGATATAGCGATTAACATTATATTATCTAGCATAGATGAAATTGTATTCAAGGCAGAATATGAAGGGCAAGCTGAGAAAGTGCTAGAATTAGTGAATAAAACTCAGTATATAATTTATATATAGAATGGAAATTCATTGGGAGTGGGGATTGCTTCATTCTTTATTACTTGTACCTCCATTGCCTAACAAGGTGCCTGGCACATAATGGGTACTTAATAAATGTCTTATTATTGAATGATCTTATCTCAATTATATATGTCTGCACTAAACCAGGGAGAGTGATAACTCTCATGCAACATTGCTAGCTGTTGCTCTCTCTAGTGTAGCTGTAAGTCATAACACACATATTCTATCCAATAGCCTATTAAAGGGTAAAAAAAAAAAAAAAAACATCTTGAACTGTTCTGTCCTATTTAAGTTTTTTGTGCTCTGGATCAGTAAGATTCCCAGTCATCCCAACAAAAGACTGGATAATCAGAACCATTTCTTCAAGGACCTCCTAAGGCTTCCTAAAGCCACAACTTTCCAGACAATAAATCAGCCAATGCTGAGAAAGACCAGTCCAATACCTACACAATATTAGCATAAATGCCTGCCAGCTTCTTCAGCTTGGCTAAGGAAATGTTCCCACTGCAATGGGGTGGGGGTGGGGGGGAGGAAGGGTGATGTGGTTTTAAAATAGCTTCTGTTGCTCTCAGAGAAGGGAGAAAGGCTGGGAAATTCTGGCAATGTGGTACTGTGGAAAGAGGGATGAATTTGTAGTCTGCTTCTTATTACCTGGACTTGCTGTCATTTGACCTCTATCTGTCTCAGTTTCCTCAACTGGAAAATGAATATTTTCCTAGGGTTGTTTTGAAATTCAAATATAATTTTAAGGGCCTTAGCATAGGGCACCTAATAAATGTTTGCTCCTTTTTCTCCTCTCTTTTAGTACTCTGGGTCTAAGATGAAATATATATACATACATACCCCCAAGCAATGAATGATTATACAACAATCTATCTCTTAGGAGTTTTTAGAAAAAGGAATAGAGACATAAAGACCTTTTAAAGAATAGGCAATTCACCAAAAAGAATTTACTAAGTGTCAAGTATGTGACAAGCACTATACTCGAGGTTCCCTGACCTCAAGAAGCTTATATTTTATTATGAATGTATTTACTTTTATCATGTTTTATTTATGAATTTTATCATAATGCATCATTATGAATGTATTTACTTTTAATTGCTATGTATGAATATGCATAGGTGGAGTTTTTCAGAATAAAACGCCACCTATGCATATTCATGTATAGCAATTAATTTCAATGTTTCAATTGTTAAACCTAAGTCGGGAAAAATCTGATTGCTCAGTCAGACGGGACCAGATGGTAAAAGGCTTCCAGCAGCTTAACCCCAAAAGAGTGATTCTAATAATAACTTCAGGCATTTAGGACCTTTGGGAGACCCCTCTCAGACCATTTTTTTTTTTTTTTTGCCTTTGGTGCTAGCTCTATAAAGACATATCCAGACTGATTTTGCTATTCTTCAAAAGGAAACAAATATTCATGGTAGAGGTCATGAAAACCAACGTGAATGAGTGGGGAGCAAATGGTTTGTACCAAGATTGGAAAAGAAATGTGTATGAATGTTCCTTCTTTCCTCTATTTCAGGATGGTTCATCTGAATTTGGTAGCTCATAGAATTCTGGAATATTGGAACTAGAAGAGCTCTCCAGGGTCATTCTAGGACAGTTTCTTAGTCATCTCTGCTGAATATTGTCAATACCAGGGGAAAACACACTTGGTATTTTCAAGAATAAACTCAGTTGACAAAGAATGTTGGAAGCAAAAACTGGGCCTAGTTTGGATCTCAGTTCTCATAATTTGAGTTTCCTAGATCTGGTTTGTGTATTTCTAAACATCTTAGAAAGCCTTATTAACTAACTCTTCTAATATTACCAAAAAGAAGGTAGATGACCTCAGACTGCTTCACAGCTGGGGGCATTGTTGCATAATGGAGCTGGAAGAGACCTTAGACAGAGGCCATTTATTCTAGAATCACAGAGTCTGAAAGCTGAAATTTCCCTCAATGACTCTGTAGTCTATGTGGACCTTTCATCCTACAGATGAGGAAATTGTGCCCTAGACATATAAATTTCCCAAAGTTATACAGATCATAAGTGACAAAATGGGATTTGAATCTAGGTTTTCTAAATAGAAATTGAGGCTCGGACTATGGAAATGTATAAGACCACACAAGGAATTAGTGCCAGATCCAAGGAAAGTAGAACTTCTTTTTGTATATTTCAAGTTCAAATGCATCAGTTCTCCACTTAAATTTATTTATGGATAGAATTAACCTAGAGGCAGCTAGGTGGATCAGTAGATAGAGCACTAGGCCTTGAGTCAGAAAAATTTGAATTCAAATATGACTCAGACATTTAGTATTTAACCTCTGTTTGCCTTAATCCACTGGAGAAGAAAATGGCAAGCATTCCATTATCTTTTCCAAGAAAACCCATGGACAGTAAATGTCCATGGGATCACAAATGTTGGTTACAACTGAACAACAGTAAGAATTAAACTAAGGGATTTTTTCTTGGCATTTAGAAATGTGCACCTTTTCTACCTTCCAAAGACTGGAAAACAAAATAATGATCTATTTGGGGTCAACTAAATGGCATAGTGCTTAGAGAATACTGGGCATGTAGCCAGAAAGATCTGAGTTCAAATCCAGCCTCGGACACTTGCTAACCATTTGATCTTAAGCAAGTAACTTAATTAGCCTCTGTCTGCCTTAGTTTTCTCAACTGTAGAATGAGGATCATAATATCATCTACCTCACAGGGCTACTGTGAGGATCAAATAAGATAATATTGGTAAAGTACTTAGCAACAGTGCCTAGCACCTAGAAATACTTGATAAATTCTTATTCACTAAACAGCTCCCTACCCTCCAAATCTATGAGCAGATTGGTGGAATGACTACAAGTTCTGCCTTGAGCATTTATTGGATATGTGAACTTTTGCCAGATCAAAGCTTCATCTGAAAAAATGACAAGATTGATTTTACACAGAGTTGTTTTAAATAAAGTGTTTTATAAACTATGAGGTTGTTTTTATTGCTGTTGTTACATTGAAAAGCACAAATTGTACAAGTCATTCTCCCAATCCATTAAAAGAATATTTCTTTTAGACACTTTTAAGTCCTACAGCAGTAGGATGGTAATTACATGGAGGTATGAGAGTCCATTTGGGACTAAAAGTCCACCATCCTCCCCATAGTAACTTATATTGCCCCACTACTATCTCTAGGACCTATCTTGGCAGAATTTTTATACATGCTCTTAACAAGGGACCATTTTTCTTAATGTCTAGAGGGGAAGTTTGGGCCCAAACTTTGGGAGCAAAGATGGACCTGGGAAAGAAGAATGAATGACTTCACTCTTTTGTGGAGAAGTCTACTCTCCTCTGATTGTCTTGAGACCAGATTATTTGAACAGATATGAGGCTAATCTGAATGGAACATTTTAATTTATTCTTCTGAAAGTGAAGAAAAGACATAGTATGACAGGATAGCCCAAAAGAGTCAAATGAAGAAATATATATTCTTGGAAGAGGCCTTTGGGTATACCGGTTAGCACTTGTACCTTGAAAGTCAATTTTGGGACAGATAGCAACCAGTAGAAACATGATTTAGGAAATGAATTCATTTCTTGACCCTGATAAAGTAACCAGTGTCTTGTGTAAACCTTTTGAAAAGTATTGTTTCAGTCAAACCAAATTTTATTTCTTTTTTTTTTTTTTCTTCTGGCCCTCTTCAGCTTAAGAACAAAGGAAAGTGAAATTCCCTTTTCCCTTAACAGGGCATTTACCACGTCTCTCTTCTTCCTGCCAAGGCAATAATTCTTCATTGTAATGTGATTTAATTCAATTAAGCAACCATTTATTGAATGCCTACTGTGTGTGAAGTTATCAAATTCAATTCAACTGGCATTTATAAAGTGTTTTCTAACATGTTTGTAGACAATAAATGGCAAAGTAGAAATAATGTATTTTGTAGAACACTATAGAATACATTTTGTAGGTTCTGTAAAAGAATGTATTTTGTAAAATGCTTTACAAACCTAAAACCTAAAGCCTCAGTTGTTGCTATTGTTAATACTTCTGTCCACTATCCCTTGCCCTATCCTGAAGCATCTTACACAATTAGATGCACATCATTGCTTCATATGTGAGTATCAAATTGCTTACCTCTCTAAATAGACATGCATACAACTTACTGATTGATTGTGAGCAAAATTGTAGAAGCCCAAAGTTCTAGAGAAGCAGCTGGCATCAGAGAAAGCTTCATGAAGAGGTGGATATTTACTTGGCACAGTAGATAGAATTCCAGATCTGAAATCAGGAATACTCATTTTCCTGAGTTCAAATCTGGCATCAGCTAGCTGTGTGACTCTGAGAAAGTCATTTAACCCTATTTGCCTCAGTTTCCATCTATAAAATGAGCTAGAGAAGGAAATAGCAAACTACTCCAATATCTTTGCCAAAAAGAAAACCCTAATGTGATCATAAAGAATTAGAATCAACTGCAAAAATGACTCAGCAGCAATAAAAAAGCAACAGAGAGTCATGGAAGGATTTTTGAGCAGAGTTGTGACACTGTTCACTTTATCTGTTCATTAGGAATATTAATCAGGTATTGATGGGCATGAGAGTTTGGAAAGGAAAGCATTTGGAGGTAGGGGGATCAGTTAGAAAATCTATTTGTAATAGCCCATGGGAGAGGTCATGTAACAGTGATGGCACCAGGGAACGGAAAGAATAACACAAATGTGAGAGTCATTTGGCTTAGCAGGAAAAAACAACAACATTTAATTTGGGACCTGAAGATTTGGGTTCTAGTCTTATCTCATCTTGTTACATTGGCAAGTCACTTATCCTCTCTAGTCTTCAGTTTTCTGTTCTATAAAATTATGAGGGCTGGACTAGATAATCTCTAAAACTCATGATCCTAGGTATAATTGACAGAACCCAGGACATGGCTAGATGCTGGAATAAGGGTGAAGACATCATGGTTCTGAGCCCTGATGAGGGAGAAAGAATACGGTTCGATGGGAAGATGAATAGTTTAGTTTTGAAAATGTTGAGTTTGAGGTGACAGTGGGACATCCTGAGTTTCCATGGCAATGGTAACCTAGAAAAGATGAAAATAAGTCTTTGCTGGATAATGAAGAGAGAACTAGGATGAAGGACTGAACACTCAGAGTCTAACCTGGCATCCTGTCTCTTTGCTGTGACCTTGGGTACCTTGTATTCCAAACAGTGCAGGACTAGCCCTCAGGAGACCAAGGTTGTCACACTGCCTTTGCCGCCCAGTTGGATTAGGTGCCTTAAATTCTCTGATTCTGTTTGCAAATAGGACATAATAATTCTCACTCACCCCCACAGAGTTATGAGGACCAAATGAAATAGATAGGAAGACAAATGCCACCAAATATGAAGGATAGCAACCATGTAACTTCTGAATGTTTCAATTTCCTCATATATAAATGAAGGTGATAATACCCTGTTGGTAAAATTCTGCAGACAATGAGTTTGTAAAAGAAAGTTAAAAGGTTTGACATTGTGCATCTCCCCCATTACCCATTCATGACTTCATGGAAGGAAGGAAAGGAAATTAATATTTATTAATGGCCTTTTACATACCAGACACTATACAAGGTGCTTTGCAAATATTATTCTGTCAGATTCTCACAATAATACCAGAAGGTTTGTGCTATTACTATCCCCATTTTACAATTGAGGAAACTGGGACAAATGGAGATTAAATGACTTGTTTAGGATTACACACCTAGATTTGAACTCAGTTCTTCATGATTTCAGGCCCAGTGCTTCATCATCACTTTTCTGGGAAGCCTCTGCTCATGCATGTTCTCACATTGAGAAAGCCACATTGGTATGATAGAAAGTGTGTTGGACAGAGTCAAAGGATATAGGTTTCAATTCTAGCTTTGTCATTTACTGGCTGGGTCACTTTTGGCTTCTAGTTCTTCATGGGTAAAATGAGGAATTGGACTAGGTTACTTAGAAGACTTCTTCTAGATTTAAATCTCTGATTCTATTTCTGGGTCACATTTTCCTTTGCAGAGAACAAAATAGGTTTGTAAGTGAATTTTCAACTAGAATTTTTATAGAATCTAGACTAATCCATTTAGAGTCATGAAATTATAGAACTTTAAATCAGGAAGGGATTTTATAAATCATTCCTAACTCAACCTCATTTTGCAAATAAGGAGACTGAAGCCCAGGGAGCACTTTAACATAGATTCCTTGTATGCTTTTCCAGATAGTATCATCTGTTTGCTATCTTGTAAGACACACATCTTGATTTTCACTTTCTATCTTTATTCTTCATTTTTGAGAAGAAGAAACCCTAATGGATACCCAACTTTAAAAGGAAATTTTTTTTTAAAGTGGACTAGATGCTATAACATCTCTTGGCCACCAGAGGGGGAACAACTACCAGAGATCTCCAGGCAAATTGCACTCTGTTTTCTCTGGGCGCTGTCCCCTGGACATCAAGGTTGCCTCTCTTTCCTCCAGAGACCTAAAACAAAATCTTCTCCCACAGTAGCAAACTGGCATTCATAGTCCTATCCCTAAGAAGTGGCAATGCAAGAAGATAGAACTGATCAAATCAGAAGAGTAACATTTCATCTTTTATTCTATTCTCCACCCCCTTCTCATCTCAAGTCCAATCAAATTTTTAAAAATATTTACTGATCATAGAAAATGCAATAACTTTATCCATAACCTTGCAGTCAGGAAGGCACCTGAGAAAGCCATCTCCATCTCCCTGCTTCCACTTAGTGGCTATGGAATCTCAGTTCAGCCATCTAAACTGTTTCGGTTTTTTTTTCTCAATAAAATGGAGATGATGCTAGCATCTACCCTGAAGAATTGTTATGAGTATTAAATAAGATAAAACATGCAAAGCAGCTCACTAACCTTGAAGCAATTTATAAAATATTCATTGTTGTGTTATAATTATCATTCCAAGCTGAGCCAATCTTAAACCAACCTCAAGAAGAAGACTCTCTTATATTTGTACAGAATTTAGGCTTTTAATAAGACTGTAGGTTTCAGAACTGGAAGAGATCTTTGACCTTATCTAGTCCAATCCCTTAATTTTACAGAGAGGAAAAAACGAATCTCAGTGGGGCAAGTGATTTACGCAAGTTGACATAAGAAGCAGATAATAGAGATAGGATGGAAACTTGGGTCTTCTACTATACCATCAGTATTCTTTTCACTATTTCTTATTGCCCTTTTCTAAGATAATCAAGGTTTTGTATTTAAATCCCTATGTGACCTAGTTAACTTTGTGTAGAGAAAAAAAAATGATAACCTAAATTCAATTGCATAGTTACAACCCACTCCTCCCTCTCCCTCCAACACACATCTTTCAAAGCAGACAACCCCAAGAGAGACTGAGCAAGGTACTACAAAAAGTCCAATGCATTCTGTTCATACTGCTGAAAACATCGCAAAGCAGATCACCTCCTCTTGTGGATTAGGACACAGTTTTTACACAAAAGGATAAACACTTTATAGAAATAAATTATTCTTCAATTTTTTTCTTTTAGAATCATGGATTTAGAACTAAAGGGGACTTCAGAAATCATTTAATCCAATCCCCTCATTCATTTTCCAGATGAAATAACTGAGGATCAGATTAAGTGACTTGCCTTTCATTGCCTCGCCAGTAAATATTAGAAGCAGAATTCTAACTCTAGTCATTATCCTTCTCTCTGCTGTGCCATGCTGCTTTTTTTTGGGGGGCAGGTATTAGATTTGATTAAGTGCCTAAGATAATGTCCTATCATCACTGGGTGCAGCTCCCAGATTGGATCAAATCCATGATTTCATTTATCTTTATTGAACCCCCATGATATGCGCTGTCCATGGTGACAGAATTATCTGTACCTAGTTTACAGACTAGTTAAATTAAAGACATCATCAAATCATAGCTTTAAAAGTGGGAGTAATGTTAAGATCATCATCTAATAGAGGGCATTCATTTTCCACTTGAGAAAACTGAGACCCAGAGAAAGAAGTGTTTTCCTCCAAGTCTGCCTGAGTGGTTGTCAATTGGTATACACAATGTGGAGTAAGACATACCTTCTTGGCAGCACCTTGTACCTTAACAAAAAATAAAGCCAAAACTGACCCTTCCTGACTCTCCTTTTGGTGAGTCTCCAAAGCTACCAACTGTTGTCAGGTGATTTATTTGCTTTTGCCTCCTGTTTTAAACTTATCTCAGCCTTTCACTAAGCCAGCTTTCCCAGAGTTAGAAAATTAATTAGGGATCAGGATAATAATAGGACAATAGGGATTATGTGGGCCATATAAGCCTAGCAGCTGCATTCAGGACCACCTTGTTACTTTTACCAAATCCCAAAAAGAATAGTAGCCAAAAGGAGAGGAAAGGGGAAACATATCACAAATATCTCAAAACTAAGTGAATCACACTTTATTTTAAACACATATGTATGATTTGACTATATTATAAATAAACTATCTAAAAATAAAATCTTAAACCTTGATAGAGAAAAAGATAAATCATTATATAAGGCTATATCATAAGGCAAGACATTGTCTTATAGCAGGGGTGAGATTGTCAGGACAGGGGCCATACAAGGCCCACAAAATCATTTGTAAAATAAACCGCAGTTAATGATGAACTGAAAACTAAGTACAATAACGTCCTACTGCTTGAGATCTATAAGTTGAAAATTGTGTATGACCCACAAATGATATTATAAATATCCAAATGGCCCTTGGCCTTATAGGCTAGGAAGGTTTCATAAAAGATGTAACACCTGAACTGGACTTTGAAGGATAGATGGTGAGGAGGTTAAAAAAAAAAAAAAAAAAAATCTTGATGGTACAGTCTTAGGAAAGATCCAGAGGCTGAAATATGAAAGTAATATGCAGAACTGTGAGATCAGTCTGGTTAGAGGGCTCAGGAACAGGGTAAGACATGATAAAACAGTTTCAGCTATGAATGATGGGAATCGTGTGTCAGGGATACATTGATTTTGCTTTGTGGGTAATTCCCCATAAAGAGGAAGGCATTGGCTTTGGCAGAATGACTGCTGAAGAAATAAGAAATGAGGCAGATGATACTAGGGCTAAATCTGATAAATTGAAATGGATTATTTGATTTCATTCTTCTCTTTTTCCATGCTCCTCCCCTCACGCCATCAAATTGCTCTTGACTTCTTATAGACTTCCACAAGACTTCTTAAGAATTCCAAAAAGGTATCCCCATTTGGACCTATCCCCATTTGGACCTACACCCCCAACCTCTCTTTATTTCTTCTTTCTTTCTCTAAAATTTATGTGACCTCTTTCCCCTGCCCTCAGGTTCTTACACCCAAGTAGGACTCATATAATAAAATAATTGATCTGAAAATATCTACAGATGATAATGGCTTCATAAATTTCCTTTTCCCTGGCCAGAAATTAGGTCAGGAATAAGATCTGCTATTGTATCTACCAGTAAGATAGAGAATGCATTGCCAGGAAGCTTTTTACTCAGAAATGGGCATCAGGATGGTCTTGGAGCAAAGGAGTTGATCAGTAAAGATTCCAGAGCATTGATCAAGTGTCAGAAACAGAACACAGGGTTCAGAACCATGATTCATTTCTGTGATCAGTAGCATCCAAGGAGAAAGAGAATTGGCCCAGTCTGGGGTGTTGGGCAAGAAAAATGGAGGTTTGAGTTTTCTGGAGACCATGGAATTTCTTACCTTTTCTATTTGTATCCCCAGCTGTTACTACAATTCATTTTACAACTGGGAAAATTGAGGCAAACAGCATCAAGTAACTTGACCAGGACCACAGAGTAGTAAGTGTCTGAGATCAGATTCAAACTCAAGTAGATGAGTCTTCCTGATTTCAAGCCTCAAACTCACTTTCCTGCTTTTTCTAAATATGTTGTCATTCAGAAACAACTACACCCAGAGAAGGAACACTGGGAATTGAATGTAAACTGTTAGCACTACTGTCTATCTACCCAGGTTACTTACACCTTTGGAATCCAATTCTTAATGTGCAACAAGAAAATTGGATTTACACACATATATTATATCTAGGTTATACTGTAACACATGTAAAATGTATGGGATTGCCGTCATCTAGGAGAGGGAGGGAGGGGGAAATTTGGAAAAATGAATACAAAGGATAATGTTATAAAAAAATTACTCATGCATATATACTGTCATAAAAAATTTTATAACTATAAAATTTTAAAAATTTTAAATTAAAAAAACTATGTAACAGAAATTTAGTTATAAATAGCCTCTTCATCCTTTATATTTATTGACAATCATTATGTTCACAATTTAATTAAAATTTTTAAAATAAAGAATGAGGCCTGGAATGAAAAAATAAATAAATAAATATGTTGTCATTGAACAGTTCTAAGTCACCATTGGGGGCAAAAGGAGTTTTTTACTACTTTGAGATAAGGAGGAGTCAGACATTTATCCTCAAGCAACTAGGTGGTGTCATGTTCAAATCCAGTCTCACACACTTAATATCTGTATAACCATGAGCATGTCACTTATTCCAGTGGGACTTCAATCTACTAATCTGTAAAATGAAAGAGTTGGACTCATTAGTTTTTAAAGCCATTTCCATTTCTGAATCTACACTATATAAGACATGAAAATAAAATAAGCTAGATGTTCAGAGTTTAGGTATTATGCTAATGTACACTGATTAATGTGGAAAGTAGCTCTGTAAGAACTTAATAAATACTGGTTGATTATTAGCAATTAACTTGGGCCCCTATGCCATCTATTCCATGTGTTACGTATGGTTAATCTGAAGATGATGAGACTGGAGTAGTTCTCTAGTACCCAAATAGGATGAGGTGGAAGCTGGAAGCAGTTTTGAAGTTCAGTGACTCTAGTAGTAGTTCAACAATCAGAGAAATTAGAACTCAAGGTAAAGAAAAGGCCATACCTTAAGGACTGAGGATGACATTCAGGGAGGAAGCTCCTCTTTGACTATTTGGCCAGATGCGGATTGTGACTCATGGAAACTTAAGAGCCAGGATTCTTTCTAAGTTCTAAGATTCTTTCATAGGAAGCAGGAGAAGTGTATCCCTTAAGTTCTCAATATATGTTTAGAAAAAACCCAGCATGCTCTCTTTAGAGATGGGAGAGACAGAGATAGAGACAGATAGAGAGAAAGAGACAGAAAGACAGAGACAGAGATACCTAGAAAGAGAGAGACATTTTCTTTCTTTGTTATAAAGGAAACTCTCTAGGAAATGAAGGGGGGACATCCATTGGAAAATACAGGTCACATAAATATTTTAAAATATCAATAAAACATTTTTGAACTTTAAAAAAAAAACATAATTCATTCCATGGGAAAATATGTGAATAATCTTATGGTATATATTTGATCTCGGTTTATGTGGAACTACATGAATTCTCTTGAGTACCAGTTCCTTACTGGACTCAACTGAAGATACCTTTAGCTTTGTCTTACAGTCTTTCTTCATAACTTGTTTTTCTTTTTCTTTGTATATTCAATACTTAGTACAAAGCTTACAACATAACAAATATGTCATATGCTTGTTATCTGACTGACATTGAATCCCAACTCAATATTCTGAGCCTCTTGACCTTTCATGGAACCAGAGTTTACTCATGTCCTTGAAATCAATGATCCACCACATTCAATCTCTAATTATCTTTTTCAATCTTTCTGCTACCACCATCATAACTCGGAACCCTGATCAGGCATTTTCTCACATTTTCTTTCTTATTCCCTATACCCATAAAACTCAAAATTATAAGAATATATTTTATAGGATTAATTTTCTATGAAAAGGACATCTAAAAATTCAGAAATAATACACCAAAGCAATATGACATCAAGCTATCAACAAATTGACAAAATGGGAAAATGACAAATGCTGGAGGGGTTGTGGGAAAACAGGTACATTAATATACTGTTGCTAGAACTATGAACCAGTCCAGCTGCAAAGAAACTATTTCTCCAAAACTATGAGCCCTTGAACCCAGTAATACTGCTACTAGATCTATACCCCTAAATAGTTCAGAAAAAGAAGAAAAGAATCCTTAGATACAAAAATATGTACAGCAGCTCTTTTCATGGTATCAAAGAATTGGAATTGGCTCATCAATTGGAGATGACTGAACATGTGTAGTATGTGATTATGATAGAATATTGTTCTGTTATAAGAAATAATAAAAAAGAAATCTGAAAAGACTTGTATGAACTGATGCAAAATTAAGTGAGAAGAAGCAGGAAAACAATTTATAAAATAACAGCAGTATTATAAAAACAAAAAGCTCTGAAAGACTTAGAAAACACTGACCAACAAAGTGACTAGCCACAATTCTAAGAGACTTATGATGAAACATGCTACCCCCTTCCAAAAGGAAGAACTCAGAATAGAAATTCAGGCATATGTAAATGTACACACATATATGTGAATATATCTATTTATACAAGATAGAAAATAGATATAGACATAGATAAAACATGCTAATGTGAGAATTTGTTTTGTCTATGCCTCTGTGAATAGATTACTTTTCTTACTTTTTCAACTTGTGGATTGGGGGAAGGAGAGAATTTGAAGCTAAAAGTAAAAATCGAATAAAAGATAAATAAAATAAAATATTATATGTAAAAATTAATATACTTACTTCCAGATTAGGTGGTCTAAAATTCCTTAAGGTATTAAATCTAGCTACAGCTCCTCAGATCACTATGATTACTTCTAGATGGGATTTTTATATATGAGATTTTTATATTTTACTTCACAACACACCACCAACAACAATGAATTGGGATTCATCTATAGGCTCTCTGGGTCAAATTCATCAATACATTCTACAATTCTAGTCAGTCAGGAACCATCCTAAATCACACGATCAACTTTTGACAACCTGTTTTTAATTCTATATAAATACACAGCTAATTAGATATATTTTTTTTATCTCCACCGAAATCCAGATAGGGAATAGAAAGAACTAACCACTAGAATTCAGTTTTGTATATCTCCAAAACAGAATACAGAATCCTTGCAAAAACACACAAAAGCTAGTTCTTCTGTCATAAAGTATGAAATGGTTTTATTTTCATTCTAATTAATTGGTATTATTATGAGGTACCTCTAAGGCAGGACAGTTCCAAAAAGACATGGTGGGCATTGGATTTTGAGAGGAAAAGGTAAAGCCTCTCTCTGACTACATCCCTATTTTTCCTTCCACAAGATGAAGAACCAGATTGTAAGTGACATTTTCCTTTTCCTTTTCAGAGAAGAGAACGCATCTGTGCAGAAGAACTAGCATCTTCCTGTTAGGTAAGAAACCATCCATGAAGACTATAAGGGAAAGAGAGGGCACAATCAACTTGATTATCACTTCAGGAGTCTTTGCAAGAAATCTTCCCCCTCAAACAAAAGATTTATAGATGTGACAGACTAATCAGAAATAAATAGTCCCTCTCACCTCCTCTATTCAACTATCCTTCTTTATTATACTTCATTTTTTATATGAATATGTACTTTTTTTGCTGAGGCAATTGGGGTTAAGTGACTTGCCCAGGGTCACACAACCAGGAAGTGTTAAGTGTCTGAGGCCAAATTTGAATTCAGATCTTCCTGACTTCAGGGCTGGTGCTCTATGCACTGCACTCTCTAGCTGCCCCTTTCATTAGACTTTACTAGGCCACATTGGTTCAAAGCAAAACCATTTAATATCAAACAACAGAGGAGTTTAATGATTCATTTCTCTTATATATGTATGGAGTATACTACTCAAAACTTACCACCCCATCAATGGGGAGGACACATGCAGAGACCATAAACGAACAGGAAACACAAATGAGAAGGCACACAGAGCACATACGTAGTCAGGGAACCTGTATGAAAGGAAAGAAGATACCCACTGGGAAATGAGGTTGCATGTATGGATGACGCAACTCATAGTGCTGAAATTGCACTCTGCTGATGGCAAACTATTTTTACCAGATATTGTATCTGTGGTTTTCACCTTTTTTTCATCTCTCTTGGCCCTGTGGTCTCCCAAAACTGTCCTCTGTGACTTATCTGGTGATATTCATTTATTTAGCCTCTTCAGGACCATCTGTTGTCCACTTCTCCCAGAATAATATTGGAAGAAAGTACTGGGCATAGCAACTCTTAAGCTCTTTTTGTTCAAAGAGAAGGCTAAAGTTATTTTAGTGCAAAGTTTATGGGTATGAGCCATTATATCCAACCTAGTAGCCAAAAAACAATTTAAAAAATAATAATAACAACAGATGTCTCAGGCAAAAAAAAAATTATATTATTCTTTTGACTGGCTCTTCCAGAAGCCAATTCAAAATCCTGGGTCCTGGCTAGAAATTTTCTCTTACTGGTGCCAATCTCTTGGTCTTGATCTGTATCTCCAAAATTCATTTCACCAAAAAAAAAAAAAAAAATCCACAGGAGATGAGGAACGTCCAGGTTTCTGTAATGTATTGGACATGTAAATAAACCTGGGGCATAAAAAACAAATGAGAGGATGTGTCCTTTTTCAACATTTCTTAACTTTCTAGGCAGCCTCTGGGTACTAGCCTTTCTCAATATAAATAAACATGATACATATTTGAGAATGAATAGTTTAAAGCAGAAATACAAACAAGAGGCTCTAAGAAAATTTGAAGAAAATGGAGAACTAGAACTGAAATAACAACCAACAACAGATGAGAAATTTGATAGAGCAAAAGACAAGAGTATATGTATGTATGTGTATATGTATATGTATACATATATAGCAGAAAAATAAAAACCCATTGAAGAGGAAGGTAGCAAGTTGATTCAGGTAACTACAACTAGTAGCAGCAAGTAAATTTGTCAACAAGCAAAATTAGTGGAGTGTAATGCAAAGTATAAATAGAAAAATATCTTGGAGTGGAATTGTGAAGTTCCACAAGAGACGGAGGAGTTTTTATTTTATCTATGGAGATCTGTCTTATAATAGGGAAAGGTTTTGAACTGGGAAGGATCATGGTCAGGTCCGGTCTGTGCTTTGGAAAGATTATTTTGACATTTGTGGGAAAGGTGGATTGGAGATTTGAAAGAGACAGGAAAACCAATCAATAGCCTGCCATGTGAGAATGATGAGGACTTAGAGCAGATGACAAATTCAAGAGATGTTGAAATTTACTGACTGAACCCAGCAACTCACTGGAGAATTAGTGAGAGGGAAGAATCATAAATAAAGTTCTCAAACATAAGTAGCTGAAACAATGGTGGAAATAATGAAGTTTGGATGAGATTTGAGTGGGGAGATGAGTTTCATTTTGAATGTTTTGCATTTGTGTTGTCAGCACAGGAATTTGTATCATCACATTTGTGTCATCAATAGGAAATTAGTAATGAAAGACTAGAATGGAAGAGACAAAATTGAGCTTGATATGGAAATTTCAAAGTGATATGTACAGAGATGATAATTGAAACTATGAGACTGAAAGTCAGAAATGGTAAGAAGAAAAGATAACCCAGAACAGAGCTTTGGTAGACACCTAAAGTTAGGAAGCAGGAGATAGATGTTAACCCAGAAAAGGAAACGGAAAACCACTAATCCTTCAGTTAGAAAAAAACCTGAGAGAGCAATTTCATGGAAGGCAAGGCAGGAGAGTTTATCCAGAAGGAGGAGGTGGTTAAAGTGATGAAAGTCACTGAAAAGTCAAGGAAGATGAAGATTGAGAAGATCATTGGATTGAGCAATTAAGAAGTTCCCAGAAGCCTTTGGGAAAGCAGTTTCAGCCAAGTAATAGAATTGGAAGCCAAATAGAACTTAGATCAGTACACGCCAAATTGAACAGCTAGCGTAAAATACCCATGAACAAGCAATAGGTAGCTTAAATGTTGCCACCCTAGAGTGTGAGTCTTCAGATTGACATTAACTAATCATTAGCCTCTTCTAGCATGATGACCCTTTTTAAAATTTGAAAAATGTCACAGGCTCCCTCATAATAGCAATCTGAATATGAATCTGACTGAATAAGAAGATAAATCATGACCAAAGGCTGCTATGAATTCACTAATGCTTTTGGAGCATTACCATCACCACAGCTTCTACATCTCTTTGGAAAAAATAGTACATCTATGTGTGAGACAGTTCAGTCTACAGATGGTGTGTTCGCCTATTCATCATACTGAGTCACGCTGCATATTTTGTTGGAGCTAAATAAAGATCAACACGCCAATGCTTGCTGAACAGATGGACCCTTTGCCATAACTCCATGGCCCCCTAGGGATTCTACATGCACAAGTTGGGAACCACTGTCAAAGATTCATAAAACATGAGTGTGACAGAGAATTGAAACCATCCAGAGGTGGCATCTGGAGAGAAAAATATTCAAAAGGGATTAGTTCTCCAATTACTCCCATGAGTCATCCCTTTTCCATTTTTTTTTAAAGTCTTCTTAATAGGAGCAATGATGATAAATTTTCTTTCCTTTTTTTTTTCAAATTGTTCTATAGTGTGCTCCAGTTTTCAAAACTCTTTGCCATGTGTTATCTCCTTGAATCCTCACAGTATTCCTGTGATGTAGAAAGAGCAGGAATACTTCTGCTTTAAAAATAGAGAAACTTTTGAGTTACTTTTCTAAGGTCAAATATTTATGACTTTCAGTGTCAGGGAGGCTCGAGACAACTCTAGTACCCTACTCTATCTACAACCCACCAAAGATGAGGATTTTCTCCTTCAGTTAAGTTTAATTTCTATTTATTGGATTCCAACTGAGGGTTGAAGGCGAAAAGGATAAATTCAATCTTTGTGTAGAGTAACTCTCACTCTCTTCTCTGGTCCCCAGCTAGCCATCTCTCATGTGAATGTGGCTCCAGTAATGAGATAAGGAAAAACTTTATAGAAAGATACAAATGACTCTCCTTCATGAACACAATGTTTCATCCAAACTGACCTACTTATTTCTCAGACATTCCACTTCTCATTTCTATACTTTTGCATGCCTAGAATTATTCCTTCCTCACCTTAAGCTCTGAGAAGACAGCACAAGTGCTGCTTCTTGATTTCCTTAGTCATCAGAATCCTCCCTACACCCCTGAAATTGCTTTGCTATGTCTATATATTTATCTATGTGCAAGTTCTCCTTCCCTACCACCACCATCCTACATGCACAATAGAATAGAAAAACAGAATGTAAGCATCTTGATGAATTGTTTTGATTTTTCTTTATATATCTAGCACTAGGATAATATGTGGCACATAGTAGGTGCCTAATAAATGCTTATTTAATGAATGAACAAATCAACAAATGAAAAAGTTACTTTTAAGCTGGCCCTTGATAAACGAGAAGGATTTTCATAGAGATGGGGAAAGCAGATGGAATGGTGTAAGCCCTTTCCAGAGACATGTGGTAGAGCTATACTATTGGATTCAATCTCAGAAATGTGTGGGTGTATCACTGTCCCCCAGAGAACCAGTCTTATAATTTGCTTGCTCCCTACTCATCCAAAGCTCTTCCAAACCTATTAGCTAACTGTGGAGTTGTGTTTTTTTTCTTTTTTTCTATTCACAGCGCAGAATGAGCAGCCAGCCTCGAAAGGACATGTCTGAGACCCACAGCAGTCCCCTCCTAGTAGACTCTCTCTCTGACAGATGCAGACTTTATGAGTCAGAGTTCATGTGTCCAACATGGACCCCACGCTCCCCAGACACCCATCCAGGTCTTCCTCTCTTGGAAATGCCAGAAGAAAAGGTACACAGTAGAATTCTTTTATCATTGGTGGGTAGAGTAGAATGGTTGTTGAACTAAATACAGGTAGATGTTCCAGTTTTACCTGAAGACAGCATTCGGAAAGGATGGGAGATCACCCCTAGCAGCATTTCATAGAAGCATATGATGTTTGAAGTATTAAAAGGGCTCTTTATAGATGAGAGTGATTTGCCCAGGTTCAGACGGCAAGTTAGCAGCATAGCTATTATGACTGAACAATAGCCAAGGAATCACTTCAGATAGCCAGATGGGAGAACATTTGCTCAGAAGTACAAAGAATGTCTTGTGGCACACCTGCCTTTCATCCCACTACCCTCTCTCCTCAAGATCCTAAAAAATGAAAGCAACTTAGTTTAAAAAAAAATTAAAATTACTACCAGCCCCACAGTCCCTTTTGTCCAAGATTCTCTGGTTAAGGCCCCAAGCAATACCAAGGGAAGGATAGTGAGAGAGGGGTCAGAGTTACCCTGATGTAGACATTTAAAGATTGGGAGCTTTTCCCAGTCATCATCAGCTCCCTCTGATCTCTAAACTAGTAGAGCTCATAACCACATATCTCTGAAGACTCATTGGTAAGCCTTTTAACCAAAAGGAATATCAGACTCCTGTGTGTCCTGTGGATCCTAGTATAACAGAGCAGATGAGAATATTCTAATATAGAAATCAGATATCTCTGGGGACCTCCAGGATCCCATTAGAAAGCCGGGGAGATGGGGTAAAGAGCCTGAGAACGATTGATTCAACATGTTCCTGGATGAAGATAAATCTTATATTTCATAATTTCACCATTTCTTGGGGACAATAAGTTTTCCACACTTTATGCTATCTGATGAAGGATGTCCCCTAAAGAAGACCACAGTCAGATCACAGTCCTGTTCTCCATCCCCTCTATGTTTTTGTTGACCACAATCCTCTCAAACTTTACATCTACACACTGAAGAGTCTTCTTAGCCCAGAAATAAATGGAGGCAGCATGATACAGTTGAATGAGTGCTGAACTTGAAGGTCAAGAGACCTGGACACTAGACCTGGATCTGCCATTAACTAGCTATGTGACGTTATTTGATTACATCTATGATTTTCCTCTTATGAATGTTCCCTTCAACCATGCAGATAGAAACCTTGTGAGTCATAGTCATCAACATGTGGATCTCAGATTTTTTTTAACCTGTAAAATGGGGATGAAAAGCAATTTTGAAACCAGGAATCTTGGTTAAGTTTCTCCTCTGTTATCTAATGCATGTACCTCTAGAGAAATGATTCAAATTCTGTGTCCCTGCAATTAAAACTACAAACTACAGAGGTATGGCATCCAACTTTGATAGATGGAGTTCCCTAGACTGATGAAATCACAACTCAGTAAAAAAAAAAAAAAAAAATGACTTAATAAGATAATCACTAAGGTTCCTTTCATTTCTGAGAGTCTATAATTCTAAGGCAGCAGTCTTTGCTTCTTGCCCATTAGGGAAAGGTTGTTTACTAAGTAACAGCCTCAAAGAGTGAGTGTGACTTCCTAACGTGCCTCAGGTGGCCCATGTACTCCCAAGGCACCTATTGGCCCCCTTGGAAATGTCAGAGGAAAAGGTACAAAGCTTAGCTCTTTTGTGACTTTTGTGGATGGGGAAGAAGGATTGGATTAATAAGGGAAAAGACTGAGGGATGAAAATGCTTAGCGCTCTAGGAAAAGCTCTCCCTCTGTCCATAGCTGACCAGGGCTGAATCCACAATGTGAAGAGTAGGCAACTAGTTTACAATTGTTCTTTCTGATGGGGAAAAAATTCTCCCTTACCATTTCACAAAATTCTCATCACTAGAGACTCCCTTGAATTGAGTTATATTCTCCAGAAAGGTCCTATTAAAAATATAAATGGAATATAATATAGCTTGGCTATGTTTTTCAGAATCCTTAGCTTCCATCTAACAGAAAGCAGGTCCTTGAGGGATTACCCAGAAATCAAAAATTTGATGAAGGGGAGTTTAGAAAAGATTTAGAAAAGGGCACATTGCATCCAGAAAGAGAACTGCAGAAATTGAATGTAAATCATCACATGCTATGTTCACTTCTTTTTTCTGTGTTTTTTTCTCTTGTGGTCTTTCCCTTTTGTTCTGATTTTATCTCCCAATATGATTCATAATGATATGTATTTTTAAAACTTAACATGTATAACCAGAAAAAAGAAAGCAATTAATAAAAAAAAAGAAAAAAACAACAAAAAATAAAGATATCAATCATCCTATCATATTCAAAAAAAAAAGAAAAAGGAGATATTGGTCTGGGTGGGGCATAGAACAAATGGTATGGTGGCTTATGTAAGTACATATGTGCATTTATGGATAGTGGAGAACTATAGAACAAAATATAGCTTAAATTTTAAAAAAGGTTTTAAATAAAGCTTGTCCAGAGTATCCCTATTTTATCTCCAGTTCTTCTAGATCCTTCAGCTGAGACCAAAAAGAGCATTAATCCCCCATGACAATCCCTATCCCATCTCTTAATATCTCTGAACACATAGAGAATGGATGTCATCTTGTTTGGTGCCTTTTTCACTACTTTCCCCTCATTCCAAAAGGGTCTCCGGTCATCCATGGAAGACAGTCCCATGGTGAAAATTGAAAAACCCAAGAGAGAAAGGAGAGAAAACACCACATCCTATCAGAACTCAGCCTTCCAGGAGAGCAACATCAGCCTCTTCACAGCAGTGGGTTACCTCACTGGTGAGATGAAGGAGTGCAGCAGCTGGATCAAAGGTAAGATGGACCAAAGAGCATCAGAATATGACCTTGGCCCAGAGGACCTTCCTCATCCGTCAAGCAAGCTCTTTCCAAGGGCAGATCCCATTTCCTAGTAACACAGAGAGATTTTCTCTTTCTTCCTGCATTAGCAGACTTAATCACAGATGTTATCTTTATCACTTCTCTTCCTCCACCACCACATAGGCATACTTATACACTAGCTTTGGGGGAAGTGAATAGGGAAATGATGCATCCTACAAAATCTTGGAATGATCCGTGTCCCGTATAATTTCAGCATTGATCATATTTGAAGATAATAAAATCATAAATTTACAGCTGGAAGTGAGTTTAGAGATTACCTAATCTAATATCTTTCTCTTTGCTGTTGAGAAAACAGCCTCAGAAAAATGACTTGCCTGAGATCATCTAGGTAATGGTAATATACTCCCATTCCCACCTATTCACTGCTTGAAAGAGCTTGGAGTCACCAACTACAATAAGATGGAGGACCATTATAATGTATCACTTGCCCTACCATTACTCCTTTCAAATTCTCAAGTATTGTTATTTAACCTCTCACTGCATCTTAAGAAAGAACCCTTGAACTTTGGAACTTATTATTTTCTCTTCCATTAAATTTTTATGTAGTTATGCTTGGTTTAGCCCACTAACTAGCTGTGCAACTTAGACAATGTACCACTATGAACCTCAATTTCTTTTTCTGACCTAAATAAAATTTAAGATCCTTTCTACTTTAACCTTCCATGGATCTATAAATCTATATGAATCTAAATCTAATTCTATGAAATTATGAATTAGTGGGTACCTTTGCTTCTACCCAGTCAAAAGCTCTTTAACCTTGAGTTTGTGAATTTTCTATAAATATATATTTATATGCTTGGATAACTATTTCAATATAATTAGTTTCTTTTGTAATGCTACACATTCTATTTTATGCTTTTATAAGATTATATATTCTATTTTATTTAATTACATTATTCTGAAAAGGTGATACTGCCTTCACTAGATTGTCCCTTCCACAAACTTTGGTGTGGAATGGTCTTAACATTTACTTACTTGTTTTTAACTTTTTTAGGCTAGGTAAGCATGATGCTAATCATCTAGTTATTATATTTTTTATCCATATTTTCATAGGATCTTTCCCTCGCTTGTCTTCTTCATCTTTTCTCTCTTTCCAAATTTTTTCAGTTAAAGACAAAGAAGTATCTGGTATAGCAAGTATATTCTAGAATCCTTATTACCATTCTATCAAATTCTATCCCAAATATAGACTGCCTTGAAAATCAAAGCAACAGGAAGGAAAGATAGTCCTTCTGCCTTTGGGCCCTGCTGTCTGATTTTTATTAGACTACCTATTTGTCTTCCCTGCAGTCCTGGACCAATGCTGATATCCCTGCTTGAGAAACACTGAATTGTTTTGGGGTTTTTTTTCCCTGTTATTTAATTCTCTACCCAACACTCTTTACCCTCCAGGTGATTTTCTTTCTTGCCCAAAACCTAACTCACAATTAAGTTATACAGTACTACAGAGAAGAATATATTTCTTTCTTCCCCTAGCTATTGTCTCTGTATATTTGTCTTGAAATGTCCATAGGACATATTTACGAACTGAGCCTATGACTAGAACCTCAAGACTTGACTTCCTCTAAATTAAATGCTAGGCTCTATTTTCCCTAGGAACTGATAAAGTAGCAGTCATAATGATTTTAATTAGCATTTCTGTAGAACTTTGAGATTTAGCAAAATACTTGCTTCACAATAACTTTGTAAGTTATTATTATCCCTATTTTATAGTTGAGGAAAGTGAGACTCATTGGGATAACACTGATAGGCTTGGAAATCCCCTGCATTCATCTCAGCTTCCTGCAGCAGGGATATGTAACTATAGGGAGAAATATAAGGTGGGTTTCAGTGCCTTAATCAAGTGAATCTCTTTCAGATAAGCCACTGGCTGTCCAGTTCATCGACTGGGTCCTGAGGGGGACAGCGCAAGTGATGTTTGTAAATAACCCAGTCAGCGGAATCATCATCTTCATTGGACTACTCATCCAGAATCCCTGGTGGACAATCACTGGAGGCCTGGGTGCTGTGGTTTCTACCTTGACTGCCCTTGCCTTGAGTCAAGACAGGTAGGTCCCTTCTTGTGGCTGGCTAGACAAAAATATGGCTATACTTGACTATGTCTAAGCAATGAAGTATTTACAAAAATGCCCCATACTGTGCTAAGAATCATAAAACAGACTTACAAGACATAAGGTTTGCTTTTAAAGAGCTTCTTTTTTAATCTAATTGTCTTTTTTAAAAAAATGCTAGCATGAGATATGGTAAACAATAAAAAGTAGCCAAATATTAATAATGCAATTAATATGTATTACAGAGTGCCAATTTGGGTTAGACTGGTGAGAGAAGAGTTAGTGAACTGGATTATTGAGAGAGTGAGCAGACGGTAGCAGAGTGGGGTGGGAAGGGTCTTTTAGTCAAGAAATTCAAGTTCAAATCTCAGTTCTGAAACTTATAAGCTATGGAACCCTGGAGAATGAGTCTAATTTTTTATTTATAAATATTATATATATTACATATATATATACATATATATATACATAAACATCATAAATTATAAATAATAAATTATTTTAAAATAAGAATAATAACACATGTACTACCTATCACACCAGGTAAGGAAAATGCTTTCTAAATCCTATAAATCTGAGTTACTATGAAAAGTGGAAATAATAGGGAAGGCTTTCCACGAGGGGAAAGAAGAACAGGAGTGGTAACAATGAAGGAATGTGCAGTGTCTATGGGAAGAGTGAGGAGACCTTCGTGATTAGCGCAGAAGGCTGGGGGTGGGAGGGAGGGTCTATTGTCAGGGCGGAGAAATGCAACATGTGCAGTGACCCAGGGGTCATATTTTTTTGTCTGACCAAAAAAGGTGGAGAGTCGGTGAAGCTGAAACATGAGGTTTCAGCATCAGTTGTATTATAACTAAGGTTTCCAGGACCTTTAGGTATGTCTTACGTCTGAGATTCCATGCTTGCAGCTCCATGGAGAAATGACTTTAGCGCCATAACCCTAATGTTTAAAAGGAGCCATTACCATTCTCCTTCTTTATACCAGAGTCAACAGCTCCTTAAAGATGCTTTTAGAGCAAGAGAGGATCCCTTCTACCTGCATGTTGACTTAATTTAAAATGAGTATTATCTGTTTAGGGGCAGCTAGGGGATAGAATGCACATAGTTGGGCTTGGAAACCCAGCCTCAAACACTTACTAGCTGGGTGATCCTGGGCAAGTCATTTAACTCTATTCACCTCAGTTTTCTCAACTGTAAAATGAGCTGGAAAAGGAAATGGCAACCCATTCCTGCAGAAAAAAATCCAAATGGGGTTCCAAAGAGTTGGATACAACTGAAATAACTCAATAAAATTATCTGCTTTATTGTGTTTATTTTGTTAAATATTTCCCAGTTACAATTTAATCTGGTTCAGGTACCATTTGGGAATGTTGTGGCTCACATGCACCCTCTGGCTTAAATGTAATAGATTGTGACTCAGAGAATCCAATTTGGTGGAAGATTTTGCATTAAAGATTTTGCTACAGACAAAAGAGTAATGTTGAAATTATGGACTTGAAACCTGAAAAACTAATGGGACTTAACAAAAATAAGGAAATTCAGATGAGGGAAGTGGGGTTTGGGGGAAAAAATTATGTATCTTATTTTGGATGTAGTGAGTTTGAGTTGCCTCTAAGTCCTTCACTTTGAAATTTCTGAAAAAGCATTTCACAACTGGATCTCAAGAATCAAAGATTAGATATATAGATTTATAAGTCATCTTCACAGAGGTAATAATTAAACCTAAGGGAGCTAATGGGATTAGTAAGAAATAGTCTGTTGAGAGAGAATATGAACATGAAGAGAATTAAGAAGAGAATATGAAAAATATAAGATTCATCTTCAAATTAGAAAGAATATATAGTTAATGGGTATAATGGATAAATCAGAAAAAAAAGACCAAGAAGGAAAGATCAAATAGGTACTGTAGGAGAACCAATAGAAATCATTTTCATGAAAATCCAGAGAAGAGGATATTCAGGAGAAAAGGCTGCTTAACCAAATCAACTGCAGCAGAGAACTCAAAATAAGAACTGAGAAAAAAAATCACCATGTTTAGTATTTAAGTGACTATTGGTACCTATGGAAATAGAAGTTTCAGTTGAGTGATTAAGGTCAGAATGAAAAATGTTGAGGAGTGAAATAGGGGAATAGAGGCAATTAAAATTATTTCAGTTTGGCTGATAAAAGGGGAGGTCATATAAGATTGTAAATGATAGAGTCTGGTGAAGAGTTTTTGTTTTTTAAGATAAGAAGGAGATATATGTTTAAAGGCAGTGAGAATTACTGAAAGGAACTGGTACTTAGGGACTGATTAGTTTAGATAGATTGAAGGAAGAAGAAGGAAAAAGGGAGGAATAATTGTTGGGAGTGAAATTGTATGAAGAAGAGAGAATCAAGCATGGTTGGCTTTAGAATAGGAATGATGACAAGGAGTTTTAAGATTAAAAAAAGGGGGGTTCATTGTAAATAACCTCTATTTTCTCAGTCAAATAAAAATGGGGTTGGAAAGATTTAAGGAGAGTATAAAAGTTTTGGCAATAATTTCTGGGGAAGATGGGATAAGAATCAGTTAAAAATGGATAGAAGGATTGCTTTACTTCAGTGATGGCCCAGTTTGGTTTAAGATAATATATATTTGTAGCATATTTGAATAGAGTAATCTCCTCCTACTCAATTTAGAAGTAGGGACAGTCCTCATCTTCCAAAAATCCCCAAACTTTCAAATTTAACATGGGAATGCACTCAGACATACTTATCTTCTGTGTTGAGATACAATATTCCTATATGATATCTAAGTGGATGGTACTTGAGAGCAAGAAAGAGAGATGTAGAGAGAACAGAAATTGCCCCAAAACAATTAAGAGACCATAAAGCAAATTTGTAATAAACAAGAATTGGTTGTATATTAAATGAAAGGGGTAGCATAAGGGATAGAGCCTGGACAAGGAAGTAGGTGAGTCAGTTCACTTCTGTCTCAGTTTCCCCATCTGTAAGATGGAGATACCACCTCCCACGGTTGTTGGGGGACCATATAAGATGATAATTGTGAAACACTTAGCACAGCTCCTGGCACAAAGTAAGCACTATAGAAATGTTATCTATTGGTATTATATAGCAGAGAACTGGGTGATCTGTAAGTTTTCTAGAATGACTCAGTTGAGTCATTTTACTTGCCTAACAAAATCAAAACAACTGATAAGCATTATATATGTAAAAATGCTTTATAAATGCAAGTAGTTATTATTTTCATCACCAGTAATTATGCTGAAATTTGTCCTATGGGATTAGTGAAAAACTAGAAAATTAAAGAATTGCTTGGAATAATTCAGTTCAACAAATATTTATTAAAAAGTTTAAAATGAAAACAAGTGTAATTAATATTAGCTTCATCAATGGGAAAGATGCTGCTGCTGGATCTAATTTCAAGGTTAAGTGATACAGGAGACAGAACACTGGACTTGCTTTAAGGTAGACAATGTGACAAATCCAGCTTCAGACACTTAATTGTGTTACCTGGGCAAGTTGGTTAATCTTTGTTTGTCTCAGTTTCCTCATCTATAAAACAAAAATAATAATAGCACCTACTTCCCAGGATCATTGTAAGTACAAAATAAGATATTTGTGAAGTGCTTTGTAAAATTTAATGTACTTTATAACTTCTAGCTATTGTTAGTGTTTATTATTATCATCATTATATTATCATTTATCCCAAAGGTCTGCCATTGCCTCAGGACTACATGGGTATAACGGTATCCTGGTGGGACTACTGATGGCTGTCTTCTCAGAGAAACTAGACTACTACTGGTGGCTTCTCTTCCCAGTTACCTTTACCGCCATGACATGGTAAGGAAAATTCATACCCTTGGCTCCATATCTTTCCCCTGAGACCTAAGCTAAAGAACCTCAACCTGTTTATTCTTGGGCAAGGAAATCATCAAGGGTGATTAATGATATTACCTTTGTTTTAGGTCCCCAACCCCCATGGGGATGGAGTCAATATATGTGCCAGTGATAAGGGACACTTAATAGCTCAGGTCACACCATGATCCAAAAGAGTAACTAAGACACCATGCTAAGCTAAGGTCAAACCAAAGAATACAAAAAATTAAACAAGATCAAAGGGTGAGGTAAAGACATGAAATGGAAGCCAGAACAGTAAGCCAAAGTCTGGAGAGGTCAACATAGTCTAGTACAAGCCATTAGTGAATGGAAGTTTGTCTCTCAAAAGTTTTCTATTTGAAATGCCATTATTATGTGGGTAAGGTAGAATGGTTATACCCATCTTCCTCAACTCTACTCCTCACAAAGAATACTTCATGTCCTAGAGCTATCCAAAGGCTAAGGGCTTATATAAACCAGGTGCTAAGACACTTCATGTCTTTAGCTAATCCTCTCCGCCTAGAATTACTATAATTACTGCAAATATATTCATGGTATAACTCAGATCTGGGCTATCCCAAATGTAGATAATAGAGCCCCCATTTCTCAAGATAGTAAGTGGGATTGGGTATAAGACAATATTTCACTCTACAGAAAGTATAAAAGATGGAGCCTGCAATGAAGTATAAAAATATAAGAGAAAGAGTTCTAGATTTCATGTTAAGGGACACCAATTTAAATGTTGCCTTCTCCATTTGTTACCTATTGTGACATTGAAGTATTTAGATGGCTTTCTGGAGTCAGAAAAAACCTGGCCTCAGACACTTACTAGCTGTGTAAATCCAGGCAAGTCATTTAACTCTGCCTGCCTCAGTTTCCTTAATTATAAAATTGGGATACTAATAGCACCTACTTTCATTATGACGATCAAGGGAAATGAAGATTTTTAAAGCACTTAGCACAGTGCATGGCCCATAGTAGTTGCTAAAATAATGTTTATTTATTCTTCTTTCTTCCTGATAATCTCTAAGGCTGCCAGTCAGTAAACTTAAAATTTTCAGACCAAGTTCTGTCATTGCTTCACTGTGTTACCTTAGATACACCTTAGACAATTAGACAAGACTGACTTTACTGTGCTTTCAGCTGTCTCGCATGTACAAAGGGGACTATGTTAGCAGAGCTTTGCATGACTCAGAGAATTGTTGTAATGCTAAGACAGAGACAGAGACAGAGAGAGACAGAGAGAGAGACAGAGACAGAGAAAGAGACAGAGAGAAACAGAGAGAAAGAGAGAGAGAGAGAGAGAGAGAGAGAGAGAGAGAGAGAGAGAGAGAGAGAGAGAGAGAGAGAGAGAGAAGAGAGAGAGAGGGATGAGAGGGACAGAGGGACAGAGAGAGGAAGAGAAAGAGAGGGAGGGAGGAAAGGAGGGATAGAGGGAAAGAGAAAGAGACAGAGAGAGACAGACATAGAGACAGACAGAAAAAGAGAGACAGAGAAAGAGAAGATATTAATAAGAATATTAATGATTCCTAAAATCTGTCCTGTGAAATTAATGAAACTGAGAGAATTGAAAACTACCTCATGATCAGGACAGAGATTGTTTGGAACAATTTAATTCAATAAACACTTATGAAGAACTTCAGGACTTTACAAATATTGTTTCAATCCTCACAACAATCCTGAAAAAAATAAGTGCTATTCCCCCATTTGACAAAGAAATTAAGGCAGGCACAGTTGGTAAATGTCTGAAGCTAGATTTGATCTCAGGTCCTCCTGGCCAAGATGTTTTGTCACTGATACATGTCTTATTTGCAATCTAGCAAGCCTACTAATTTAAAATGTCCACAGTACTAAACAGATTATTGGACCTAGAGTGGATGCTCAATACATACTTATTGGTTGATTGATATTCTGTTGTTGTTAAGTCATTTCAGTCAAGTCCTTAGTGACCCCAGTTGGGGTGGGGGTTTTCTTGGCAAAGGTACTGGAGCAGTTTGCTATTTCTGACTCATTTTACAGATGAGGAAATTGAGTCAAATTGAGGGTTAAGTGACTTGCCCAGGGTCACAAGTATATAAAGCCAGTTTGAATTCAAGTCTTTCTGATTCGAGGCTTGACACTATGCCACCTAACTACCCAGATTGATATATTATTGGCAATTAATAACCCAAGGATAATTGCCTATATCAATTATACACAATAACAAAAGGAATAACAGAATAAGAGATCATCAAAATATAATAGGTCTTTATATATTATCTAGGTCCCACACACTTAGTAAGTAAAGGGAACAGGTCAAGCCGTGATCCAAAAGGATAACCAGTTTCTACTGAGATCAAACCAAGGAGTTCATTGAATTAAACAAATTCAGGATGTGAGGCAAAGCCATGAAATACAGAGCAGAACAGTGGCCCAAAGTCTGAAGGAGGTCATTTTACAGATAAGGACTTAAATCCAGAGAAAGAAAGCCATTCTGCCCAGCCAATAGCTACTTAGGGGAAGGACTGGAAGTAGAAAAATCCATATCTCCTGGTCTTGTGTTTGCCTTTTATCAGCATACTGTCCCTGCTCCCAGTCAGTTCTAAGGAGAATAATTTATGTTTCACATCTTTAAAAAGGAAATCTCTTTTATTTCCATCTTGTGAGGCTTTTAAAACAAATTGGCTTAACTTGGCTTGAATAGTATTTAATAACTGCCCAGAAGCACTTCAAAATGCGTTATAACATTTAATATCCTGAGTTAATTACTTTGCCTTTCAAAGCTTTCTTATCCTGCCCAGGAAAAAAAATAGGTGAAGTACTGATCTCTGTGGGAATTTTCTTAAAGGCTTTCACATCCAAGAGAATGAAATCAAGAAGACCTGTGTAAATCTTAAAGTTTGGGCATGAAGAAAATATATTTAAATAAACCATGCCATTAGGACCAGCTTTATACAAAATTGTGAAGTTTTCAAAGTTTGTTTTCTGGCTTTCCCCAAATCTTCTTTTTTGAGTACTTCCTTTTCCTCAGGCACCAGCGTTTTTCAAAATGCCCATTATTCCCTCCTGTTAGGAAAGAAAAATAATAAAAATAAAGTAACTCATACTAAGATGCTTAGGACTTCATGCATTTCATTTTCAATGAAGGCTTATATTTCAGAAGGAAATACCTAGAAAGAGAAAGTTTTAATTCAATAAAATGAATTTTACTCATTTAATTCCAGATCCTGGAAAAAGATAGTGAGCCAACTTTTAGCAGCTTCAGTTAGTGAAAAACAAAAAGAAATAAGAAAACTTTGTTGAGATCAAAGAAAATTTACTCATCCAGAAGCCTCCTCAGATATTCTAGACAATTGCATGTATAAAAAGGCAGTAATTTAAGAAGTAGGAACAAAAGTGACAACAGAGGAAAAGCCTTTGAGAGCTCAAACTAGTTTGGTCCAGCCAGACATTTTGTAAGACTGTTGAAGACAGGAGATACACTATGTTGTTGAGTCATTTCAGTCATGTCTGACTTTTTGTGAGTCCTTTTTGTGGGTTTTTTTTGGTAAAGAGATCGGAGTGGTTTGCCATTTCCTCTCCAACTCATTTTACAGATACGGACACTGAGAATAACAGGGTTAAATTAGTTGCCTATGCTCACAACTGCTAGCAAATGTCAGAAGCCAGATTTGAACTTAGAAAGATGAGCAAGTCTTCCTGATTCCAAACCCAGGGCTCCATGCATGCTACAAGGAGAGTCTGTGGTTTCTTTCTTATTCTTGCTACTCATTTCCCAGAACTACCCAAAGACACTGGGCATTCACAAATCAGAATCTATACTGTGGGCTAAGCTTCCAAAAGAGCATTTCTTCTATGAAGCAATAGCAGAGAAAGTAGAAATAAATGACTGCGGCAAGTGGATAGTGCAATAGTGTCCCAGGTCTAGAATCAGGAAGACCTGAGTTAAATTCTGGACTCAAATACTCACTAGCTGTGTTTTCCTGAGCAAGTCACTTAAACTCTCTTCATATTAAGTTTCCTTAACTATAAAAGAGGGATGTTATTAGAATCAAATATAGCCTTATCGCTAAAATGAATATAATAACACCTACTTCCCAGGATTGCTGTAAAGCAATTATAAAAACCATCTAAATATTTGATAATAGTAATAATAACAAATGACAGTATTTGTAAAGGATTTAACAAGTACCTGGCACATAATAGGTGCTTTATAAATGCTTATTCCCTTCCTGTCCTGCATTACATCATGACATAAGAGCTCTTGTTTTCCATGAAAAAGGTTATGTTCAACATCTGTTTAAGAATAAAGGTTTCCAGATGAAATGACTGTATTTCTTTAAAGTTGTGATGGAAATATAAAAAATTTAAGTGAACTGGAAAGTTTGTTCATGTCTTGGCAATAAGGAATTCTTGGAAATAAGGATTAAGGACAAATGGAGCAATAAAGAGAATCAGACTGGGCTAGAACATTTACTAACTGTGTGACCCAGGACGAGTCACTTAATTCTATTTGCCTCAGTTTCCTTATTGGTAAAATGAGTTGCAGAAGGAAATGACAAACTATTGTAATATTTTTGCCAAAAAAACCTCATAGTCAGACAGATAAGTAACTGAAGAACAAACAACAGAAAATGAAAAGGATAGGCTAGAGATAAAAGTAAATCTGATTAGAGCACATTTGGTGATGAAGAAATGTAGGAAAAGTGGTTAAGAACGCTATCTTGATAAATGGAAATATGTTTAGAAAGATTGCACATTTAATCTATATTGGATTACTTGCTGTCAAAGGGAGGACGGTAGAGAAAAAAGAAGGAGAAAAATTTGGAACACAAGTTTTTGCAAGGGTGAATTTCGATGATTATATTTGCATGTGTTTTGAAAATAAAAAGCTATTAAAAGAAGAAGAAGAAGAAAAAGAAGAAGAAGAAGAAGAAGAAGAAGAAGAAGAAGAAGAAGAAGAAGAAGAAGAAGAAGAAGAAGAAGAAGAAGAAGAAGAAGAAGAAGAAAGAAGAAGAAGAAAGAAGAAGAAGAAGAAGAAGAAGAAGAAGAAGAAGAAAGAAGAAGAAGAAAGAAGAAGAAGAAAGAAGAAGAATTAGAAGAAGAAGAAGAAGAAGAAGAAGAATTAGAAGAAGAAGAAGAAGAAGAAGAAGAAGAAGAAGAAGAAGAAGAAGAAGAAGAAGAAGAAGAAGAAGAAGAAGAAGAAGAAGAAGAAGAAGAAGAAGAAGAAGAAGAAGAAGAAGAAGAAGAAGAAGAAGAAGAAGAAGAAGAAGAAGAAGAAGAAGAAGAAGAAGAAGAAGAACACTATCTTGAATCAGGAGATCTAGGTTTGAATTCTGGCTCTAATATATAATACCTATGTGACCACAGTCAAGTGACTTAACCTATCTGATCCTCAATTTCACTACCTGTAAAATAAGGGCAATAATAATTGAATCTCATAAAGTTTTGTGAAGGAAGAGATTAATAAATTTTAAAACACTCAAGAAACATAAACCATCATGGATTTGTGGGTGGCTTTGATAATTTTTCATGAAATGACTTTTTTTCAGCCCGGTTCTTTCCAGTGCCTTAAGTTCCATCTTCAGTAAATGGGACCTCCCAGTCTTCACCCTCCCATTCAACATTGCTGTGTCGCTGTATATGGCAGCCACGGGTCATTACAACCTCTTCTTCCCTACGACTTTGGTGCAGCCCATCACCTCAGTGCCCAACATCACCTGGTCTGAGATTGAAGTGCCTCTGGTAAGTGTCTCCAAGATTACTCGGTGTTCCTTGACCACCCCAGTATTGTGACTGATACCCTCTGTCCAAACTTGGCCTGTTCTAAGTCAGGAGCATATTCCACAACTACCCTCCTGTCTCTACACTCTCTCATTTTGATTATGTATTTTCACATGCAAGATGTATATAACATACACACAATTATGTAGGTATGTGTATATGGGATATATACATATACAGATTGATATGCACATACATATATGTATATAAACAACTATGTATTTCATATGTGTGTTTATTGAAAGTGTATGTATACATAGCCATATATGTCAGCCATCTGTGTATAGGTATATGTTTATATATATCTAAATATGTCTAACATATATAATAGATAATATTTAAATATATTTATTTATTATAATTTGTATGTTTTATGTAGTTTATACCTTTTATATAACATATAAAGATAAAATATGTATAATATATAAAGGATACATATATATGTGTGTAAGAGTATAATAAATACACATATCTATATACACTTATGGGGGCAGCTCAGTGGCGCAGTGGATAGAGCACCAGCCCTGAATTCAGGAGGACCCAAACTCAAATCTGGTCTCAGACGCTTAACGCTTCCTAGCTGTGTGACCCTGGGCAAGCCACTTAACCCCAGCCTCAGAAAAAGAAAAAAAGTATATACACTTATAAGTTGTCTCTCTTGCTAGACTATAATCTCCTTTAAGGCAAAACCTACTTAATTTTTTTTTTTTTTTTTTTTTTTTTTTTTAGCATTTAGCATTTAGCACAATACCTGGCAAATAGTTAAGTGTTTAATAAAAGCTTGTTGATCCATTAAGTTATTAAAGTGAAAGAAATAACCATCTGATATTTATTATCAATGCTGATTAAATTCATTAATTCAGTCAAAAAAAGAATATACCCAACCCCATGCTAGATACTTTAGCAGAGAGAATTTGGGGGAACTGAAGAAATAGAAGAGACATATGCTATTCTCAAAGAACTTACAACCTAAGTGGTCCACATGTACCTGTGACCAAGTTAGAAAAGTCATAGATCCCAGAATCCAAGTATTATGTTTTATGAACTAAAATTTGAATTGCCAAGGTGTTGGTGCAGAATGGGAAACATGAGACTAGAGGTATTTATCTCTTTGTGAGTCTCCTAATTGTTGGAAGTTGTCTATTCAAAGTATAATCTGTACTTCTACCCATCCCAGGGTCAGAATGAGGAAAAGCTGCAGAACATTTCCTTCATTTTAGGGATATAAAAACCACAACTCTGCCCCTTTATCCAACTGTAGGCCCAGACTACTTCTACCAGACCTACAATGTCTAGATGGAAAAGTGCAACTAACATTTGTCTTTCTTTCAGACAATTTGGACCCTGAACTACAGGGAAGCAATATTGAGTGACATTAAAAAAAATCACTAGAACCATACCCAGAAATCCTAGGTTTGAAAATTGATTCTTCTCCCTACTAGTTATTCGACATTGAGGAAATCACTTTCCTCTGCCTCAGTTTCACTTCTCTGAGATGAGTGGGTTGGTTTAAGTGAGAGCCAGGACTCTCTCTAGCTCTCATGAATTGTCACATGAAATATAACATTTTTGTGCACTTTCTCTCTAAAATAAAGGTGGAATTTGCTTGGGAACTTGCTCTGTTTTTTCTTTGTGTTTTTCCATCTTTCTTAAGCTGAGAATGTTTGAGGTATAGAGTTAGGTATAGAGGGAAGGATATTATTTGGAAAGTTAGTAGTGTTCAGTAAATTTCCAAGATACACCTGGCTGCCCTTCACACCAGGGTATCAGGGGTACATGGCTGGGAAGAACAATCCCCTGATACAGCTGACCAGTCTGAAATACGAATTACAATGGAGGTGACAAACATAGGCTCTGTTCCAAAGCAGCTTGTCCTCTCATTCTTCTCATTCTTGCCTGCTTGGGCTTAAAACCTCATAAAAACCTCCCTTTCCAGCTCAAGAAATGAATTTTGGATCCCCTCTGTATCCTACATTCCTTGGACATTGGCAAGGCGTTGGGAATATGGAGTGTTTATTTAGTAGATTTCCAGACTATTCCTCGGGCTTAATCCGGGTTCCTCATTATTGTACATAGTGTTTTCTTGGTGCCAGGAAATAGTGTTTGAATATTGGAAAGCTCTCTAGGTCAAGTTTGCCAACTAGCGCAGGCCCCTCCAATAGAAATCCTAAAAGAAATTAGAGAGGCCTTTAATGAAAATCAGACTTTAGGCTCCAAGGAAATCATGGTACCAATTCACAGAGCCTATAGTTAAGGGTCAGCAAATACTTGTCCATCTTTCCAGCCTTGTTGCCCATTCCTCCTCTTCACACACTCTTTGTTATGACCAAGCTGCCCTTCTTGCTTGTTCTCTGTTTCCTGTCCATGTGCCATGGTACCCATTATCCCCCATACCTAGAATGTATGTGCTCCTTAAAATCTCCAATACCCTTCAGACCCACACCATTTGAAAGGTCTATCTACAGCCTATCCAGCTCTACACTTATCCCTCTATAATAAGAAGGGAAGAAAAAAAGAAGGAATGGAGGACCCAAAGTTCTTGTCTCTAGAGAGTTTCCAAGCTGATTGTGTAAAGTTACTCATTTTACAGGTAAGGAAACCTATGCCCCAGATCATACACCTGGTTGGGAGCAGAAATAGAATCAAAGCCCAGCTCTCAGAAATTCCCAATCCATTGGTCTTTGCATAAGACCATACTGCTACCTATTCAGTTTCCCTGAGACAAGCCCTCTTCAGGATGGAGAGCAGACTGCAAGAATATATAACTGAAATTTCTAACTTTAAGAAATGGATGGGAGATAAATCAGAATTTTTCAAGAAATAACAAGAAAACGAGATAAGCAAGATGTAGATGGACTATTACAGATTCTAAGTCCTGTAGAAGCCCTAGTGATGGAGTGGCGTATGCGTGTACTTGCATACATGTGTGAATATGTTAAGAACCCAAAACACATAAAAGCTCCATCTTATTTACTTAGATCATTCTGTAATATTATGAGCAGGATTTCAAAATCTTACTTCCCAATAGACTGGCAGCTTCCTGAGTGCAGAGTTTTATTCAGGAAATAGTGAGTTCCCCATCAATAATAGTTTTCAAGTAGATGGTAGATAACTACCTGTTGAAAATGGTATCGAGGAGATGATTATTCACTTATATATCGAACTAGATTCCCCAGAGCTCAAGTTCTATTCCAATTCTGATATTTTGCATTGTTAATTCTTTCCTTAAAGTATTCTTTCCTTTCCTCTTAGTCATTTCTTTGATCCTTAGATTCTTCCATGACTGTTTAGCTGCTCATTGCCACATTCTTGTATTGCCACTATTGTCCCTTGTTTTCCTTATTTCCCGATCCAGTTCAGCTTATTCACCTTCCTAATTTCCACCCTGTCAAGCTCCATCCCAAGAACTATGGAATGGTTTCTATCATCCTTTCTATCACGTGTGACTTCTCAAAAGGGACACAAGTTCTGTGAGGGAAAGAGGGAAGTCTTTTTCTCTTGTATACCTCACAGAATCCAGGACTGGCCATAACACAATAAGCTATGGTTGGTAGTTAATCTTGGCTCAATTAAGAGGCTAAAAGGGAAACATCAAGTCAACAATGACTGAATATTTACCAGAGATTCTATTCAATTGTAAAGATACAAGAAGGAAAAAAAAAAAAGTCAAAACAATCTCCGCCCTGCTGAGCCCTAAGTTCTGGCCATGGCACTCCTACCAGCTATGTATCTTTGGGCATATTACCTCACCCCATTTTCCTTCCCTATAAAATAAAAAGGCTGGGTAAGATCAAAGCTTCTTAAACTGTGGGTCATGAGAGAGTCACAAACTGAGTGTAAGGTCATGAAATATTGATTTATTATCAGTCTGTTTAATTTGTATACTATTTTATATAATTATATACCCACAGTTGGATAAAAATTTCTTAGGTGAAAAGTGGTGGTGAATGGAAAAAGTTTAAGAAGCCCTAGATTAGATGATCTCAAAATCCTCTTCCAGCCAAATGACTCAAGTTAAGGAGATTCTTCAATGCCTTAGAAGCTCTATCATATGTCATTGAACTTTCACTCTCAAGATGAAAGTCCCATAGACCTTGGAAACTTGTCTCCTAGGATTGTACATGTTCAACCTATATCAGATTGCTTGCTGTTTGGGGGAAGAAGAGAGAGGAGGGAGAAAGAGTTTAGAACACAAAATCTTTCAGAAATGAATGCTGAAAATCATCTTTACGTGTTGTGGAAACTCGTCCTTCTAAAGCTCCCGTGCTTGGGCTGGCTGCCCAGGAATCATGCCTGGGATATGGGAATGCCCCGCCGCTGGCAGAGTGAAGAGCTCTCTCCTTATTAGCTAACTCCTTTTCCCACAAGTGGGGGGCCCATTGCCACCCTGTTCCACTTCATTACTTCCCCAAGGTGCGGCCCAAACAACACACTTGTGCAGCGGTCCATGCTCCGTGGTGACCTGCCGTCCTTTCTGTTGATTTTGCAGCTCTTACAAGCCATTCCCGTGGGGGTCGGTCAGGTGTACGGCTGCAGCAATCCCTGGACAGGCGGTGTGTTCTTGGTGGCTCTGTTCATTTCCTCGCCACTCATTTGTCTCCATGCGGCTATTGGCTCAGCTGTGGGCATGCTGGCAGGTAGAGTGAATACACTTTACAACTTTAGGGGATTAGTTTTACAGATGGTTGTTCCTGCCCCTCATCCCAGTTCTCTGAAGAGTTATCTATAAAATTATGGGTGAGGTTGCCATTTATTTTCTGTATTGAGTGACCAGTAGGTAGGTATTAGATACTGCAGAAGGATGTGAAACTAAATGAAGGTGGGCTCTCTTCCCTTAAGAAGCCAGCCATCAGTTTGGGGAGCACACACATAAACATAAACCATGGGGAAGAAAAGATTTGGAGACTTACAAAGTTTGTACTAGCAGATTTAATGCAAATGGAACACATTAATGTGTAGAGGAGGCTGAGGGACAGAAAGGAGAGTGAATCTAGAAGCCTTCCTGGAAAGTAGAGTTTTGAGCCAAGTTTTAAAAATGAATGGAGATTTATAGGAGAAAGCAAAGTATTGTAAGCAGGAGAGTGGTCTGCCATAAGAATTAGAATGACCTCAAATTTGGATTTGATTTCAGTAGCAAGAGTTTTGATCCAAAACATTTTCCTAGAAAAGATGAATTGCCAGTGACCAAGAAATGACAAAGAGTAAATAGAGGCAGACTATGAAGCTTAACAGGAAAGTCATTTGGCTTCTTTCCCAGGCCCCATTCCCCACTTTCTAGGTTCATAAGTTGGGATGACATTTGAATCTGTTCCTGTGGGTGTTGATGTGGTGGGGAAGATGGGAATAATGGGACAATCACATTCATAGAGTTCCCTAACAGGGACTAATAAAAATTCTCTTGTTCCACAGCCCTGACAGTGGCCACACCCTTTGCAACCATCTACATGGGCCTGTGGAGCTACAATTGTGTCCTCTCTTGTGTTGCCATTGGCGGGATGTTCTACGCCCTCACCTGGCAGACACACCTCTTGGCGCTCATTTGTGGTAGGTATTCTAGGATCCCAGGGCCAAGGGTCTCTACTTATTCCTAGCCATAAAATACATACTCAGTCATAGATTTAGATGGTGAAAGATTTGTAGAGATTCAATCAACTCCCTCATTTTACAGATAAGGGAATTAAGACCCAAAGAAATTACATTCACCATCTATGTGACTCTGGGGCAATTGCTTCAACTCTGTGGGCCTTGATTTCCCCATTTGTCAAATGGAGATAATATCTATCCAGTCTAACTCCCAAAGAAGTAGTATAGATGAACAAGGCAAAATATTTGAAAGCACACTGAAAACATTACCAGCAATAAGAATGTTTAAGGCATCATTCCAATGGAACCTTGTCTCAGCCTACAGACACAAACAGGGTAGAGAACATACATTCAGACATTCAATAGGCTGCAAATATATATTGAATATCTACTGTATGATCAGCCTTCTGTGTGCTAGGTCCTCCAGGGATACAGAAAGAAGTGGGGCTTGGGTGGATGCTTGAGGAAGAGCGAGATAGTGGGGGCACTCCATCCAGGTGAAACCCCACGAGTAAAACTGCAGAAATAGTGATAAAGAAGCTATGTGCTAGGGGCAGTAAACACATGGTGGTGGTGGTGGTGGTGGTGATGTGATTTGGATTTCTATAGCAATTTAAAATTAGACAAAATGTTTTCTTTGCAACAGTCCCATGAGGTACATCTTGAAAGTAAGATTCTCATTTTATAGATTAGGAAACTGAGACTCATATCAGGAAGAAGAAATCTCACCCAAAATCATTTAACCTCTCTTTGAAGACCTCTAGTTATGGGGAAATCACTACCTTAGTCAAACAACCAATCTACAAGCAGTTAGCGTCACCATCTCTGTACCCAGCTACATACATGCTAGAGATGGAACACATTTCAAAAAGCACAAGCCACAGTTTCTATCTTCAAGTGTTAGTTTATAATCTAATTGAGGAAAGAAGATATAAAAGGAAGAAAACAGAACTAGCAACAAAAAGCAACTATAATATGAACCAGGGAAGGAGAAAGGGAGAAAAAGGAATAAGAATTTATACAGCTCCTGCTAGGAGCCAAGCACTGTGCTTGCCTTTACAAATATAATCTCATCAAATATAATATAATCACAACAGTTCTGGGGGTAGGTATGATTCTTGCTGGGGCAGACAACAGTTAAGTGGCTTGTCCAGGATCACACAACTATGGAATGTCTTAAAATTTGATTTGAAAGTTTTCCTGATGGTAATTATGGTTTTCAAAATATCGTCCTCACAAAAACTTTGTGTCCTATATAAGTAATACAAATTTTGTCTTGCCCATTTTACAGGTAAACAAACTGAGGGTCAGATAGGTTAATTGATTTGTGAATGGCAAGTATTACAGATCACAAGCACAGTGGAAAATCTGCTGGATTTGGAGTCAGAGGACATAGATTGTAATCCTGCCTCTGAGGCTTGCATCTATGTGATATTAATCAATGTGGACCTCAGATTCTTCAACTGTAAGATGAAAGGGTTAGAATAGAGGTCTTTTTTGGCCCCAGACCTCTAAATCTATGGTTAACAAGTGTTGAAAGAGGAAATAAGCAGGAAAGAGGAAATAGGTCAGTGTGTAAGGAGAGGGGGCCAGGGTTGCCTGCAGGAAGGAGGTTGTGGATAACTGGATCTCCCTCCCTCTGACTGATTAATCTTCTCTTCCCAGCATTGTTCTGTGCCTACATGGGAGCAGCTCTCACCAACATGATGTCAGTGGTAAGTATGGGATTTCTTGGGTGGGAACCTAGCGTGGAGGACAGGCTTTAGTGCACTGTGCAGGGAGGCCTCCGTGGCAATTTGTGATGAGCTTCTTAATCTGTAGCTCACAATCCCATATAGGGTCTCACAACTTGGGGCTTCTGTAACTTTTCCCACTCGTAACCCCCTTTTACCAGAGAGATTTCTACATGACCCTGGTATGTGGGTATATAAAATAGGTAACCAAATCAAACATGTATTGATAAGAAATCATAATTTTGTGACCTTCACATTCAGTTATAATGTGGAGTTGCTGCCCACAGTTTAAGAAGCTTTGTCACAACTGAGTAGGGTGCTTTATATAGTTGTGTATATTTATGTGTGTACATATATAAAGATGTATCGACATACATACCTAAATATGTACTTTTAATATTTATGGTTGTGTCCATATTTCTGTTTAAATATATAAATGAGGCATATCTGTCTCTGTACCTCACAAGGATTCACACACATGTGTATGGTATGTATGATGTGGTGGGAAGAGAATGGTATAAGAAACATTTCTCTGGAGAGTCTCAATAAAGTGCCCATGTAAACAATGAGCTGAAAAATCCTGGGAAACAAATGCCCAAAGGCACCAGGACCTTAGATCTTATAGCAGAGTTCTTCCAAACCTGAATTCTGATAGGTCCCATTTGTCCACTGAGAAGAATGGAGATTTACTCTTTTTTTTTCATATCCTTCATATATGTCTTCTGTGGGTGGACAACCATCCCATGGTCCCCATTCCCATCAGAAAAATCAAAAGATTTGACAGTGAGCCCCAAAAACCTGATGTTCTTATTTTCAGATTGGCTTGCCACCTGGTACCTGGCCCTTCTGCCTCTCCACCCTCATTTTCCTGCTTCTGACAACCAACAATCCTGCCATCTACAAGCTGCCACTCAGCAAAGTCACGTACCCAGAAGCCAACCGGATCTATTACCTGACAGTGAGAAACGTAGAAGAAGAGAAACGCCCCACTGGTGATTAGTCTGGGCCCCATTTAAAAAAAAAAAAAAGTTATTTTTTCTGTGTTCTCCCATGTCAACTCCTTCAGATGTTAAACACATGCAAATCATCCCATGCTGCTAACCTCTCTTTACCATCTCATATTCATGTAACAATCCTTACCCTCATCACCAAAAAAAAAAAAATCTGTAACTCACTTTTCATTGAAGATGATTTTTCCTCCCTCTTTCCCCTTAATTCCCATAGCCATTCATCATCCTATATTAGTGAGAGCTAGTAATGAGCTTGCTGTAGTTAAAATTAAGGAGGGCATTTAAAAGTCCATTGACTTAAAACAGACATTATTTTGTCTCTGGAAAGGTGATTAAGACATAATCCTATTGGAGTATTTAACTGGATAGTAAATGTTATAAAATCAAGCTTGATTCTCTACCTATATGGAATCACTAGGGAGACAATGGTGCACATGTATAAATCAAAATAAGAAGCACATATATGAATTTCAAGAAAAGGTTTCCTCTTAAAGGGAAATATTCCATCCTGGTCCACATGTTTTAAAACAGAACTGGGTGACTGAGCAGCAGATCTGAGCCAGGAAAGGAAAATCTAAAAATTCAAGTGATTTTACATATATTCATATATATATTTTAAAGAGATGAACATTAAAGATCAGCCAATTCTCAATAGCAGTAAGGAAAGCAGAAAAAGCCATTAATCAGAATGCTATTTATATACCTATTCAGGATGTTAATCATTTGTTAGCTTAAGTCAAATGTTTGGGTGCAGTTGTCAGTCTGAGAAGTTGTTGACCTAGTCTAATAGGAGAAAATTCAAACTGACTTAAAGAAACTCACATTTTAATCAAAGGTCATTAGTGATTGAACAAAGAGGCAGAATCCCATTTATAAGCAAAAAGCAGCCCAGGGAAGTGTGCTGGATATAATTGGATAGCCTGAACCAAAAAGTTTAGCTTACTTTCCCATGTGACCTGAGGCAAAATGCTACCTCTATAAGCCTCAGTTTCCTCAGCTGAAACACAAAAAAATTGGAGTAAATAATCTCTAAAGTGCCTACTAACTCGAAATCTGTAGTCTTAACCTTATCAGTAAACCTTCATTTGTTAATTTTATAATTATTCTTCCTTGCCGTAAGCCTGAATTTAATCTTTACTTATAACAAATATGCAAAATCCAAGAGGGGGTTGGGGGGGATGGGGAACCAGGCAGCATTCATTCTGTGGATCCAGAAACATGGTCTAAAAGTCTGGCATCCATAACAATAAGTCCCATTTTTAAATATGAAGGCAAGGAATAAATCAAAACTAAGGCAGTCTCATATCATGGGTAATTGAATAGGCATTCTTAAGAAATGACAAAGATATAAATAAATAAATAAAATGTGCCTGTAACAAAGAAGGAAGGAAGGAAGGAAGACAGAAAAGAAAGACCGAAAGAAAGAAAAAGAAAGAAAGTAAGCTCCCCATCAATGAAAGTGTTTCTTCACCAAATTACCCATCACCAGGGATGCTATAAGACAGAAAGAAAGACAGAAAGAAAAAAAAAGAAAAGAAAAAGGACACAGAATATTGAGATTAGAGATTCAGACACAACAGGAGTTCCATTCTTGGACTAACAATTGCCTAACCTTTTGTGGACTTGAGTTGAATGATGATTATGCTGCACTGAGCATGCAATATAGAAGGGAAATGCTATAATACAGAGTTTAGTACCCTGGTCAGCACTCCAAAGTTCTTCACTACAAATTTGCTGCAAGACCTTAGACAAACTACTTTGTGGTTCAATTTCCTCATCTGCCAAATGAATATATTAATGTATCTCTGACCTGCCACTCTATCAAGTATTTTCTTGAGGAATGAATGAAATATTAAATGTATAAACATTTTAAAGGTATAAAATACTACTATATTTTCCCCTCTGATATGAATGAGAAAGTCTGTACCTGGACTTGAGAATAGTTTATTTCAGTACCGGCCTACTCCTAAGTCTAGCCATGAAGAAAGAAGAAGAAAGTTAGAATTGGGAACCTAATATTCTCCTTAATCCCTCACTCATCCGTATTCAAAAACTGGGAGGAAAGGAAAGAAGAGAGTTGTTTTTTTAATATCAACTCCTAAAATGACAGAAAAGGCCATGACCTCAGAAGTCCACTGAAGGATACCAGGGTTCCCAGCACCAGGGATGGCCCTCAGGTGAATTATGATTAAGTGGTTTTTGTCTTAGGTGCCTTCCAATCTCTCTTGCCACATCTCTCCTTCAGGACAGTCCTATCTTTTCTTACACATCCATTGAGTCCCCAGTATTGCTGTTGGAGATCTACCAACCACTCCTTGATAAGGTACTGCTAGATTTAAGATGTCAGTCAGGTAAAAACAGTATATGGTATGGTCTTTCCCAGGTACATCTGAATCTGAACAAGGGATTCTGGAAGACCAAAAATCCTTGAAGAAGCAAAGAAATGAAGATATTAAAATAAGATAGACAACAAGGGAAAGAAACATTTTTATGCAAGAAATTTCAACGTCCAATCCCAAAGTCAAAGTCCTTTATCCACCTATTTATGAGGCTAGATCACTGACAAGGCCTAATAGCCTTTTTGTAGTTGTGATTTCTCACAAAGTGAGAAATGGCACTACCCCTTTCAGAGCAGACTCAAAACATTTGGTCTGAACTGAAAGTTTTTTATTAGTCATGCTTTTTAATAGGAGGAAATAGACCAGAGGAAATATTTTGATGGGAAACACTATATAAACTCCTTTAGAAAAAGTCATGATCTGCCCTTTCACTCTCTACCCCAATCCTAGATCCTTTCCATTCTCCCTCAATAGCTTTTCTTTTTTAAGGCATCATGTCAGATGCCTGTTTATTATTTCAAGCTCTCTCTTCAATCTCAAACAAAAGCAATTCAATTCTTCAGGAAAAAAAATGAAAAAGGCAGAACCTTTGCCTTTAGAAACCTTTCAACATCTCTTTATATAGCAGGATTATCTACATATGTGAACTCAACCGTAGGATTCTTTAAGCATGAGGATGTTGATGATGGAAAGAAAGTTGCCTCCTAAACTTGTTAGATGGAAGGACAAACTGACAGACTAGGCTGTTGGATTGTTAGATAATAGCTACTTGCCCCCAAAAAAATATTATAATGTTTAAAAGGTCATCTGGAAGGTAGGATTCATGTATATCTTTTGGGCAAAAAAAGGATGATATCATCTAGATTATGTCCTCTCCCACATAGAATAAGTTAGCTTCTGCCCTAAAGACCAAACTCACAACAATATAGTTGCCAACAATCTAGAACCAAGAAAATGAACTTCCTGAAATTGGTGGATTTCTATTCAAAATTATTAAGATCTCCTTCTCTTGACACTGCTATCCCTCATCTTTGTGATGTGATAGTCTCACGGTCCTCCTATTCCTCCAAATACCCTTAGACATTTAGAAGTTATCCTCCCTCAGTCAGAATCCAGCCTTTAAAGTAGATCCTTTCAGGAGTTGTCTTCCCCAAATAGACATGAGATATATGGTCAAAGACCTACTGTAGATTTTTCTGAAATAGAATACTCATAGATTGAGCCTTCTAAAGTCTACTTTGTGTTTTGATTCATTGAAAACCATACCTTAGGAAAAAGGACTAAGTTAGCAGAAGTCTATCTTGACTACTTTCTTATTAATGTTCTCCCAACCCCTACAAAATCAATGAAATCCATTCAACAATTTTGACTGGACTAACCCATAGGAATGGTTGCTTGTGTAGACAAGAGTAGACATTTACTTGCTTATTGTAAATGCACAGAAGTGCCTTCTGTTCTCCTAAACTTATCCCACTTTCTCATGAAGTCTTCACGATTAGTTTCATTTCTTGGCTTTACGCTTTGTTTCTGTCAATATACAAATATTTGTGGGAAGGGTAATAAATTAGGCATTATGAATCCTTTATACCTTATGATGAAAGAATTTATTAAGCCTTTTCTCAAGAGCCAGCTTTGATAAGGAAGGGATAGAAGGAAAATGAGGATATTAAAGTATTTAGTTCTGGGCACCAAATTTCAACTGGAGCTTATCCAGAGTAGGATGATGAACATACAATTCTAGGAGAAATCAATCATTCACAAAATTGAAGATGGTTAACCTGGAAAAAGGAAAACTAATGAGGAATATTTTTCAGAAAGGGAATTAGCATCATTTTATGTAGCTCTAAAGGGTAGAACTTAAGATTAATGTGTGGAAAAGACAGTGGCAGATTTCAACTCAAAATGAGGAAGAAAGAACATCTTTATAATTAAAGCTATCCAACTGGAGAATAAGCTTTCTTACAATGCTAGTGAGGTCCCTATCAATGAAAGTGTTTCAGAAGAAGTTAAATGATCCATCACCAGGATGCTATAAGAGGGATTCCTATTATAGATTCCTTCTTTGGGGATAAACTTGAGATTAAAGCATCTCTAGGATACCTTTTACTCTATGAGTCCATGATTTTTTGACACAAGATACTAAAAGAAAAGGGACAGGTAGAAGCCACCACTTCTAAGAAAAGGCACAGAAAAGATTGAGAAAGACAAAGACAAATTGTTATTTCCCAATTTTTCTCAGGGACTTCATGTGTGGTTAAGCAGAAGGACTTTTTAAATCAAAACACTCAAAACTATTATCTGTATATAAATGGGGTATTGCCAATAAAATTCCTCTCTTCCCTTCCCTCATCCTGCCCCCCTCCTAATAATAGGATTTGTAATTTCTCTAACATGACCACTCTGGAAAAATATCAGAAAAAATATTAAAGTCTCATCCCCTTTAAAATATTAAAGTCCTTTTAAGATCTGTCTTCCTAGCATGTATTGTTATGATTGCTATAAATGGCTTATGATTTATTGGCTTGTTTATTTTTCTATTTGAATCTGCCAGTTACCTTGGTGGGTGGGAAGACTATGAGGAGAATCGGTGTCCCAAAACTTTGGTGGGGCTGGCCACTTCATTGTGAACATGATTTCCACCCAATAAACTATAGTCTCATTTAGCAATTTCAAAGGTGTTTGATTTTTGTGCAAGTTTTTAGACCATTCTTTTTATTTTCCTTTAGTTTTTCTGTTATGAAATGAGTGAAGCCTTCTTCCTCCAAAAAGAACCTCTTGTCTCCCAAAAAGGTCCTGAAGGGGGAAAGTTCAAAAAAGCCATCTCATTCTTAGTAACTTCAAAATACGTTCTCTCAGGAAAATGTCCCTCCTCAGTACTTATCCAGTGCAAAGGATACTTGGAAGTATTTATGTCCATGAAAGAAGCTAAAGAGAGTCTGGGTCCACATCGTCTTCACTGTATTCTACCTTTTCATAATCAGCCCCGTGTAGAAGTACTAGTACTTTACTGTAGAAGTACTTTACTGAAAACTAGTAAAAGCAGGCACCTCCTACAAGTTTAGAGGGTTTAGTGAAGAGGAGAGTGCAGTGTTTGGGTAGGTCAGATAAAACCGTGCTGAAGCCGGTGCACAGAAATAGAAAGAATACTGGATCTAAACCTAGGAGAATCAGTTGCATCCCCTCTCTGCCAGCTGTGGCTTGTATAAGCTTGGACAAATCATTTCACCTCTGATCTCTACAATGTCCTCATCTTTGAGATAAGGGACTTGGATAAGATCTCTAAAGTCCCTTCCAACATGGAAATCTCAAGTTTCTATCTAAAATTCAAATTTCATATAATACTTTAAATTGGCAAAGTGTTCAATATTTTATTTATTTATTATTAAAACATTAGTTTATTTAAGCCTTACAACAAGCCTGTAGGGAAGATTTGGTGAGTAGTATTATCTCCATTTTATAGATGAAGAAAGTCTCAGAAAAGCGATTTCCTCATAGTCATACAAACTAGTAGGTATCTGAGAAAATGCCTTCTGACTCTGTTCACTACAAGGTTTCAGGAGTAAAGAACTAAATATTCCTAAAATCAAAACCTCTAATCTGAGCATAAAAGTTTTCAGGGCCTTCTGGAGAAGGGATTCAGACCTTCTACTCTTTCCTGATTGACTTTCCACTGACCAGGCCCTGCATATTTTATATCTAGTAACAACCCTGTTCTCTTCAGTCCAGGATGAGAATCCTTTAACCCTTTGAAACTCTCTAGGATACTTTTCTGACCTCTTCCAAAGGCTTGAGTGCCTTCCCAAGTGGCTTCCCAGGACCAGTGAAAAGGCAACTGGGAAAATGACCCACCTCCAATGCCATGTAAGGCTCCAGAAGTGAGTTAGAATGAGGGCATTGCCTCAGGTGTCAGAATAGAGCAAAGAAAGCTGAATCCAGTTGGAAAATGGCAGCAAAGATAGAAGGAAGGAAAATGGCAGCAAAGATAGAAGGAAGGATCACAGCAAAGGAGCAGGGTACTTCTGTGAGCTCAGAGGTAACTAGGTGGCTCACTGTGATGTCTCATAAGATGGTAGATCTGAGTAAGTGACAAAGGCTTCAAGGGGACTAGGATGCCCCTGGATCTCAGAGCCCCTGGAAAATAAATGATACAGAAGAAGCTGCTATCTTTGCCACTGCCTTAAGGAAGCTGGACCAACACAGAACACAGCTCTCCTCCTTTCCTCAGATTGTCGGATCCGCATTAGGCCCTTCCACTTTGTTTATTTTTCTTTCTTTCCATGGAATGTCCCCCATACGAAGCTCCCTCTTTTCAGTAATTCCACACGAACTAGTGAGGTGGTAGAAGAGACTTGAGCGTCAGCTCAGAGGTTGCCTGCTCAGGTGTATCTAATGCCACATCTTCAGACCTGGTGGGCTGCTCTGCTCCCGATTATTGCCGTGTTCCCAGGCCCCAGGCAGCTGATGCGTGGCCCGGTAGAGCCCAGGAAGCCAAACAAAGTTTGTTTAGATTGGGGCCTCACCTCAAAGTCCGCAGCCTTTGGGGAGCTGGGAGGATGAACTTCCCTAATATAAAGATCTCTGGGACACTCTTTCCTGCACGAGACCTAGATGCCCCCTCAGGAGCAATAGTGAAAGCCTCCTTTACAAAGATTCAGGAGTCCAGTATCCTGGACAGCTCTCCTTAGGAAGTAATAGCAGTAGTCAGAAAAAGAAGAAGGCTGAAATTTTCCACAGCATTAGGTGCACCTTGGGGATAGGACTGGTTAGAAACTTCCACTGGAGGCAGGAAGGGGGAAAGAACTAAAAGAGCTTATTAAAATTGGATATTGATCCCCCCTGAGGTGGAAGGAGAGAAGAGGGACACTTAGATAATTGCCATCAAGGCAATTACTAGGACCAGAATCATCCTGAAACTCTTTGCTAGCAAAGAGAGCAGCCAGGATATAATATACCAGCAGGAAATGGCACAGTCAAGGGCACTACCCCTTTAAGAAACTCTGTTTGCCCAGCAAATTACACCAATGGGGAGACCATGGTAACAAAAGTCTACTGTGCCAGGGGAGTTTAGGAAATTATCACTTGATAGAAAGGCTAGAAAGAGAGAGAGAGAGAAGTAATAGCAAGCCAGTGAATTGCAAAGAGAACATTTCCCCTCCTCTTCCTCCATCCCCCATTCTTCTTTCTTCCCCTTCTCCTTGGTACCCTACATCCATTGGCAGCGATGCTCCATAAGTGAATTTAGAGGATGCAAGGAGATTTGTAAGTTACTAAGTAGAATGAAATAAAGTGATTCGGGGGCAAGGGAATAAGAGTGTAGGGAGAAGGCATCTGGAAACTGAGCTGGAAGGACCACCCTCATCAAGGGGAAGGGTGCTCTTGACACCCCAATGATCTGGTGGTTTCTTGCTGAAGGGAACCCAAGAACAGGGTCTAAAGAGAGAGAAGGGACCCACCTCCTGCCAGGACACTCCAACTCACCTGCTGGGGAAGGAGAAAGGTTTGTTTCTTCCTGTTAACCCTTTTTCCCTGAGATGCATTCAAAGAAATCTTGGGCTTTGGGGACTTGCAGACAACTTCAAGGAGAACCACATACCACAGAATTTGAGAACTGCATGAGAACTTAAGAGCTCATCAAATCAAATCCCTTTCCTGAGGCAGCTATGTTGTGCAAGAAATAGAGCACCAAGCCTAGAGTCAGGAAGATCTGAATTAATTCAGCCTCAGACATTTCCTAGCTATGTGACCCTGGGTAAGTCATTTGACCCAAGACCATTTCCTCCCCTGCAAAAACTGTTGTGAGAATCAGTTATTTGTAAAGTGTTTGACATGTAGTAAGCGTTATATGATTACTAGCCAAATATTATTACTGTTGTTATTATTATTCTACAAAAGAGGGAATGAGGCCCAGAGTAGTGGAGGCATTCATCCAAAGTCTCACAGTTAGCTAATGGCAAAACTGAGATTAGAATCCAGCACTTTCTGGCTCACTGGGATGTCTCATGGGATGGTGGATCTGAGTGAGTGTTAGGGCTTCAAGGGGATTAGGATGCCCCTGGATTTCTTCTAGTGTGCTTTAAACTCTTAGGAGTTCCCCAAATCCCCAGGGTGTTCTTGAACTAAATGTTATCTTTACCATAAGCATCTCCCTTCCTATCTTCCTCTCATCTTAATCTTAAGTCTTAAGACTGGCTCTAAAGACCAGTTAGCCTATTCCTTCTCCTAAGGATTTATTAAAAGTGGTCTCCATATCCATCATTGGTTTGCAAGATTGTAAGTGGATATCACATTCTTATCACTGTGTGTATTTATCATGATCTAATAGAAAGAACTGAATTAGGGAGTTGGGAGTCTGGGTTTCACCCCCAACCCTGTCCCTAACTAGTTATGTGACCTCAAGCAATTCAGTTCACCTTTCTGGTCCTCAGTTTCCCCATCTATAATATAGTTGAACCCAATAATTTCTAAAGTAATTTCCAAGGCTAATTTCTTGTTTCTCTGATGTTCCTCCTGCTTTACTGCCTTAAATTGGACATTTAATTTTAAAGGGGTCCTTTGACTACTGCCTAAAATAGATCTATAAATGATTTGTTAATTTCAATAATTGATATATTTTCTCTCCTAGAAAATATGATAGCGAGCATAATAGGAGTATTGGCCTCCATGTCAGAAGCCTGAGATCCTACACTTTTTATGGTCCTACACTTTTGTGGGTGCTGTGAGAAGTCACCACTCTTAAAGAGTTGGTAATCTAATTGAGGAGAAAGGGGTAACATAAAACCACTGGTGAGCTTTGAAAAGAGTGGTCCTGACTTTAAAGCAGTACCACAAACTTTTCCACAACTGTAAGCGCTGTCCAAAAGTACAAATGTCTGCCTTGGGAAGAAACGAGTTCCCTGATGTAAAAAGTCTTTAGACAGATGTGAGATGACCACCTATTAAGCATATTGGGTAGGGAGGAAACCCATATTTCACATTGGGATCAGAATAGATGATCACTGAGGTCTTTTCCAACTCTGAAAATGCAGAGAACTGAGAAACTGCTGGGGATGACAATGAGCAACCCCCCTATATCCCTAGAAGGGAGTGGATATTTTCTTATTCTCATAGAAGATACAAAAGTTGGATTGGGAGAAGAAAAACAGGGAGGATTTAGATAGGAAAACATACAATGATAGGATGGTCTATTCAGGTTATAAAACGATGGAGAAATAAATAGAAGGATTTATCATGTCAGTGAAGAGATCTGCCAGATGGGAATGAAGTTTGTATAGTAGAAGAGTTGGGAACAATTTAGATAAAACCTCCCCTTCCTTGGGTGAGGAAGGTGGCTTGAAGGAATTGGAATTTATAATACTAGATGATCAAAAAAATTAACTTTCTAAACAAGGAAGGAACAATGTGATAAAAGCTGTGTTTTGGGATGAGAACTCTAACAGGGTGTAGGTTATATTAGAAAGGGAAAGTCAGAAAATTTAGTCAAAAAGTTTTTTGGAGGTATTTTTTTCTGATAATGCAAATACAAGGAGCTGAGGGTCAAGGGTCATGACAGTAAGAATAGAGAAGGAAAAGATATGAGAAGTGTTGAAGAAATTGATAGCATTTGATGATGGACTGTCTATATTTTTAAAAATTGGTTCCTTCTCCCTCACTCCATCTTTCCCAGCCTATAAAAGAAGTTGAAAATCAATCCAACCAATTATTCTACTGGTGAGCAGCTCTGAGAAAAGGTACAGGTGTACAAGGTGTGAACAGGTGAGAAGGTTAAACACTATTGGCTAAAATCAGATCTGTGAATTAGTCATGGATTTCAATAATTCATACCCTCTCCTCCCCAGAAAGGTAGTAGGAAATAACAGAAGGAACAATGGATCCAAAGTCAGAAGTCCTGACTCTAATGGTTCTCTGCTATAAATTAAGTATATGACTGAACCTCTGTTTCATCCTCTGAAAAATTAGAGAATAATAATACTGGCACTATCTTTGAAGGTTTTGATGGGGATAATACTTGGTAAATCCTGGTGTTAATGAGATTTTTGAGTAAATCCTAATTATTACGAATTAATTATTATGAATAACATTGAGAATTGGCTAAAGAGTGATTAGATGACAATGATTTAAAATTCACTTCCTTGTGCCCATGTTGACATGCTACCAATCGCTTTCCTCAAGTCTCCCATTTTTTTAGGTTTTCCGGGGATTTTGTGGGGCTTTTGGCTCTCGTTTCCTTTTTCTTCCCATAGGAAATGTGAGCCATGGTTTAAAAGTCAGAAAGCGCAGCCAGGAAGACAGACTCTAGACTCAAGAGTAGTCAGGAAGACTCATCTTTGTGAGTTCAAATTTGACCTCAGATGTTTCCTAGTTGTGTGACTATGGCCAAGTCACTTAACCCTATGTGCCTCCGTTTCCTCAGCTGAAAAATAAACTGCAGAAGGAAATGACAAGCTGCTCCAATATCTTTGCCCAGAAAACCCCATATGAGGTCATGAAGAGTCAGAGAGGACTGAAAATGATTGAACAACAATATTCTACACTTGGATCAGTGCTTTGCCACTGACTAATTGGATGACTTTGATCAAGTACTTCCTTTCTCTGGGCCTCAGTTGCCTTATCTGTAAAATGAAAGGACTGGATTGGGTGATCTCTTTGTTTCCTATCAGCTCTAGCATTCTATAACTTTATGATATTCTGAATAATAGCTTAAAAGAATTAGAGTTTAACATGAAAAGAGATGACTTTTCTCAACAACTCCTCTTTACAAGGCACAAGTGAATAAATGTTTGTTGAATCAAATTGAATTCTATGCACAGGCCATTGAGCAAGATGCCGAAAAGACAAGAATAAAAAATTATGTTTCCCTTGTCTTGATGGGATGTAAAAATCTATTAGGGCCAATAAACTTACAAATCAATATAAATCAAAGCAGAATGTGACGGAAGGGAAGGAAGAAAACAAATATTTGTTAAGCACTCACTATGGACCAGGAATAGGCTAAATGCTTTACAAATATTATCTCATTTGGTCCTCACAACAACTTTGGGAAATAGATGCTCTTGTTATCCCCATTTTACAGCTGAGGAAACCGAGGTTAAGTAACTTATCGAGAATCACCCAATTAGTCTGAGGCTGGATTTTAAAATCAGGTCTTCTTGACTTCGGATCAGAGGCAAAGAAGTAAACCAGGGGAAAAAAATCTAACAATATTTGAGGAAGGAGAAATCATCATCAGCTGAAGTTATCAGCTAAGGCTTTATGGGGAAGGTAGAGCTTGAGCTAAGCCTTGAAGGAAGAGAAATATCTCAATATGGGGTAGCGGAGGTATATTTTAGGCTCATGGGCAGTGGGCATGGATCCATGGAAGCAGGAGAGAGAAAGACATTTAAGAGACATACTGCTAGTAGAGTTTGACTATAATGGAGGGAAAAAACTAGAAAGGTATGAAAATATGAAGAAGATGAACATAATATGAGGTCATAAAAGTTAAATAGGAGCCTGACTGAGGAGGGACATAAGTCCCAGGCCAAGTAATATACATTCTATCTTATAAACAATAGGGAGTCACTAAATGATTTTGAGCAAAGGAGTGACCCCATCAGACCTGTGTCTTTAGAAGGAAAAAGTGAGGGCTGCCTCCTTTAATGCTGGCAAAATTGCCTTGGATTGAATGTGAGTGTATAGAGACAGGAGGCCAGGAGGTCAGAAGCGATGCTGAGGTGATACTGAGGGTGTGACTAATGGATCAAACTGTAGCTACATAGATTATCCACAGTGTGAGCTCTGCATTGTTCTTTGTACAAATAATGTGGAGCTGAAGGAAAAAAAAAAAATAAGCTCTGAGAGGTAGGTTTTAAGAGCCACATCCAAACCCAGTAACCAGGGGAGATGTCTTGCAGACCCGTGGCCCGTTAGAGCAGATGGCTTTGTATCAAAGAAAATCTGAACCCTTTGTCTCATCTAAAGGACCTTTTTTTCCTCTATCCAAAAAAACCATTTAGAAGTTACAAAAGGGAAGGAAACACAGACCCAGCTGTGGCCCGCGTGTTTATCTACAAGACTCAAAGTGGACTTTCTCACCTTTGACATCTGGATGGTTGGCATTTTACGGGGTCCCTGCTAGAAGTCAGGTCAGGTTTGGCTACTGTGGGAGGGCTAGTCTTCTGGAAAAGCGTTTCCTAACAAACCATTATCACTCATCACTGCCTCTCCCTTACCTGTAAGCATCACTAGACGCTGGCCTGGGAAAACATGACTAAGTCTCCCGGCTAAGGTACCCTGTCCTGAAATGGGCCTGCGTGGCATCCAGCCCCTGCATCGGAGCGCCTAATGAGGCTTCTGGGGTGGAGTGCCACGCTCCAAGCACCCGTGGCACGCCGAGCACTTACTGAACTCCTGAGGCTTTCCCACAATTGCAGGAGATGGTGAAGAATGTGAGCGCTTTCTAGGTGCAAAGTCCCAGGCCAGGGGTAAGAGGGATTCCTAGCCCTAATAATGAAAACAGTTTAGATTGCTTTGTATATAAGAGAGGCAATATTGCCCAGGGGAGAGAGAAGAGCCTCAAAGCTAGGAGGACCTGGATTCAAGTCCAGCCTCTGACACACAGTTAGCTGGGTGACTTCTCCATGTTCTAGATCTTTTTCTGAGATTAAAAACTGCAGAGAAGATGCTCACATGAGGAGTTCATCATATCTATTAAATCACAGGTCCGATGGCTCTTGTCAACGATGAGGTGATTCAGACTAGTTCCAATGGTCTTGTGATGAAGAGAGCCATCTGCACCCAGAGAGAGAAGTATGGTTCACAACATAACATTCTCACTTTGTGTTGTTGTTTGCTGGCATTTTATTTTCTTTTGTATTTTTTTTCCTTTTGGATCTGATTTTTCTTGTGCAGCATGAAATTTGTGGAAATATATATGGAGAAATTGCACATGTTTAACATATATTGAATCACTTCCCAACTGGAAGAGGGGCGGAAAGGAGGGGGGGGAAATTAGATCACAGGGTTTTGTAGAGGTGAATGTCAAAATTCTCCATGTATATATTTTGAAAATAAAAGGCTATAATTTTTTTTTAATCCCTATACAGGAACAGACCTATAATATATAATCCTGCCTTGGGCAAGTTAATAGTCTGAACTTAAACACATAAAGTACCTCACTTTTCTCATCTGTTAAATGGGGATAATATCTGCCTCTCCCCAACGCAGAGACCATAACAGGTCAGCACACTTGTCAGTGTTAAAAGCATTATATTAATGTGAAATTTAAAATTATTAGTTATCAGCTGGAGTCCTGGCAGCCGCCAGGTGTTGAGTGTGTAATCGTTCCCAGTACCAGGGATTTAAGACAACAGGTTACAACCTAATTTAATACAAAGCTATAGTATTACACAGCTGGCAGCTGAAGAACCCAGCTGATAGGGATAACTGACCTGTAATTCATACTGGCCCAAGGACACATTATAGAAATGATTCATGTAAAGTGTGGCTGGTTAAGATGGAGAGGATAAAGGCTGTAAGAAGTAAGCAAAGATTTCTCAAGGTCTTCAGAAAGAGACATAATGACATCAACCTATTGCTGTCTTTCCTAGAATCATGGTTTCTAGGCCATAAGTCCAAAAGATAATAACCAAAAACTTTTTTTCAGTTTTTTTTTAAATTAAAGCTTTTTTATTTTCAAAACATATACATGGTCAATTTTTCAGCACTGACTCTTGCAAAACCTTGTGTTCCAAATTTTCCCCTCTTTCCCCACACCCCCTCCCCAAATGGTAAAACAATGCAATATATATTAAACATGTCCAATTCTTCCACACATATTTCCACAATTACCATGCTGCACGAGAAAATCGGATCAAAAAGGGAAAAAGTGAGAAAGAAAACAAAATGCAAGCAGAAAAAAAGAGTAAAAATGCTGTGTTGTGATCCACACTCAGTTCCCACAGTCCTCTCTCTGGATGCAGATGGTTTACTTCATCACAAGACTATTAGAATTGATAATCAAAACCTTGAGCCAATAGGCAGCTTCCCTTGTTCTACCCAAGACCAACCACTACGCAAAATAGTCATAGTATGCATAGTATGGGTTGAGAGCAAGCAGGAATGGCATTCCATCAAAGAACATTTTTTTCCCTAGCATTTTGTGCTTGAATTTACATTCTAAGAGATTCATCCCTTTAATAAAGGCATTGTTCCCTATTAAATCAGGAAGAAAGGATAACTAAGTCACCAACACCAATCCAAAGAATGGCTACTTTATTAAATTTCTCTTGGCAAAATTATAACATTGGATTCTTATTTTCATACATACACTTGGGTTAGGCTAAAAAAAAAAAAAAAAGATTAAAAAATTAAAAAATAAACCCTCTTAAC